>NW_027203609.1:0-66197 GCF_024711535.1 Dipodomys merriami | reverse complement strand
GTTGAGGGTGAGGTTTAATTTTAGAGTTAGGGTTAGGGTGAGGGTTAGGGTTAGGGTTAGTGTTTGGGTTAGGTTAGGTTTAGTGTTAGTGTTAGGTTGAGGGTCAGGGTTATGGTTAAAATTAGGTTTAGGGTGAGGGTGAGGGTGAGTGTGAGGGTTAGGGTTATGGTTAGGCTTAGTGTTAGGCTGAGGGTGTGGGTGAGGGTTAGGGTTTGGGAGATGTTTAGTGTTTGAGTTAGTGTTAGTGTGAGGGTTAGTGTTATGGTTAGGTTGTGGGTGAGGGTTAGGGTTAGGGTGATGCTTAGGGTTACGGTCAGGGTGAGGTTTAGGGTTAGTGTGAGGGTTAGGGTGACGGTGACAGTAAGGTTAAAGGTGAGGGTTAGGCTGAGAGTGAGGATTACAGTAAGGGTGAGGGTTATTGTTTCGGTGAGGGATAGGTTTAGGGTTAGGGTGAGGGTGTGGTTTAAATTGAGGATTCGTGTTAGGGTTAATGTGAGGTTTAGGGTGAGCAAGAGGGTTTGGGTTTGGTTGAGGGCCAGAGTGAGGGTGAGGTTTAGGATTAGGGTTAGCGTGAGTGTTACCCTTAGGGTGATCATTAGGGTTAGTGTGAGTGTTAGTGTTAGGGTTAGAGTTAGTGTTAGGGTGAGGGTAAGTGTTAGGTTGAGGTTTAGGGTTAGGGTGAGGTTTATGTTTAGAATGAGTGTTAGGGTTAGGTTTAGGATAATTTTTAGGGTTAGGGTTAGGGTTAGGATGAGGGTCAGGGTTAGGTATAGGGTTAGGCTGAGGCTGAGGGTGAGGTTGAGGGTTAGGTTTAGCATGATGGTTAGGTTTATGGTTAGGGTAAGGGTTAGGATGAGGTTTAGGGTTAGGGTGAGGGTTAGGATGAGGTTTAGGGTTAGGATTAGGGTTAGGATGAGGGCAAGGGTGAGGTTGAGGTTTTGGGTTGGCATTATGGCAAGGTTTAGGATTAGGGTTAGTTTTAGGGTTAGGGTGAGTGTTTGGGTTAGTGTTACCGTGAGGTTGAGGTTTGCGGTTAGGGTGAGAGTTAGGGTTAGGGTTAGGGTTAGGGTGAGGGCTTGGGTTAGGTTTAGGGTAACAGTGAGGATGAGGGTTAGGGTTAGTGTTAGTGTTAGGTTTATTTTTAGGGTTAGGGTTAGAGTTATGGTGAGGGTGAGGGTGAGGTTTAGGGTTAGGGTGATGGTGAGGTTTCGGGTTAGAGTTAGGGTTAGGGGAAGAGTTAGGGTGAGGGTAAGGGTTAGGTTTAGTGTTAGGGTTAGGGTTAATGTTAGGAGTAGGGTTAGAGTTATGGTGAGGGTAAGGGTTAGGCTTAGGCTTAGGGTTTGGGTATAGGCTAGTTTTACGGTGAGGATTAGGGTTAGGGTTAGTGTGACGGGTAGGGTGAGGGTTAAGTTTAGTGTTAGGGTTAGGGTTGGGGATAGGGTGAGTTTTAGTGTGAGGTTGAGGGTTAGTGTTAGAGTTTGGATTAGGGTTAGGGTTAAGGTGAGGGTGAGTGTGAGGTTTAGGATTAGGGTTAGGGTTAGGTTTAGAGTTAGGGTGAGGGTGAGGGTGAGTGTTACGGTTATGGTGAGTGTTGGGGTTAGGGTTAGAGTGAGGATTAGGGTGAGGGTTAGTCTTAGGCATAGGGTTTGGGTATAGGCTAGGTTGAGGGTGAGGGTTAGGGTTAGGGTTAGGGTGAGAGGTAGGGTGAGGGTTAGGGTTAGTGTTAGGCTTGGGGTTGGGGATAGGGTGATATATAGTGTGGGGTTGAGGGTTAGTGTTAGGGTTAGGATTAGGGTTAGGGTTAAGGTGAGGGTGAGTGTGAGGTTTAGGGTTAGGGTAATGATTAGAGTTAGGGTGAGGGTGAGGGTGAGGGTTACAGTTAGGGTGAGTGTTGGGGTTAGGTTTAGAGTGAGGGTTAGGGTGAGTGTTTGGCTTAGGCTTAGGGTTTGGGTATGGGCTAGGGTGAGGGTGAGGGTTATGGTTAGGTTTAGGGTGAGCGGTAGGGTTAGTGTTAGGGTTAGTGTTAGGGTTAGGGTTGCAGTTAGGGTTAGGCTTAATGTTAGGCGGAGGCTGAGGGTGAGGGTGAGGTTTAGGGTTAGGATGAGGGTGAGGATTAGGGTAAGAATTAGGGTTAGGGGGAGGGTTAGTGTGAAGGTTAGGGTTAGGTTTAGTGTTACGGTTAGGGTTAGGGTGATGTTGAGTGTATGGGTCAGGATTAGTCTTAGGCTGAGGCGGAGGCTTAGGCAGAGCGTGAGGGTGAGGGTGAGTGTTAGGGTTAGGGTTTTAGGGTTAGGGTGAGTGTTAGGATGAGGTTTAGGGTTAGCATTAGGGTTAGGGGGAGGGCTAGAGTTAGGGTGAGGTTTAGGGTTAGCGTTAGGGTAGGGTTTAGGGTTAGGGTTAGGGTTATGGTGTGAGGGTGAAGTTTAGGGTTAGGGTTAGGGTTAGGGTGAGGCTGAGGGTTAGGATTAGGATTAGGGTGAGGGTTTGTTTTAGGGTTAGAGTTACCGTGAGGGTCAGGGTTTGGGTTAGGTTTAAGGTTAGTGTTATAAGTTAAATTTATGCTTAGAATTACATTAAGTGTGAGGGTGAGGGTGAGGGTTAGGATCAGGGTTAGGGTGAGATTTAGTGTTAGGATTATGGTTAGAGTGAGGCTGAGGTTTAGGGTTAGAGTTAGGATTAGGGGGAGGGTTAGGTTGAGTGTTAGGGTTAGGGTTAGTGTTAGGGTTAGGGTGAGGGTTAGGTTGAGGTTTAATGTTAGGATTAGGGTTAGGTTTAGGATTAGGGTGAAAGTCAGGGTGAGTTTGAGGGTTAGGGTTAGGGTTTGGCGTTTGGCTTAGGCTTAGGGTTAGGCTGAGGTATGGGTGGGGATGAGGATTAGGTTTAGAATGATGGTTAGCGTTATGGTTAGGTTAAGGGTTAGGATAAGTGTTAGTGTTAGGATTAGGGTTAGGGTGATGGCTAGGGTGAGGGTGAGGGTTAGGGTTAGGTTGATGGTTGAGGTTGCCGTTAGGGTGAGGGTAAGGATGAGGATTTATGTTATGGTGAGGGTTAGGGTGAGGGTGAGCGTTAAGGTAAGGTGAGGGTTAGGATTAGGGTGAGGTTGAGATTTAGATTCAGGATTAGTGTTAAGGTTAGTGTGAGGTTAAGGGTGAGGATGAGGTTTAGGGTTAGGTTGAGGGCTAGGTTGAGGGTGAGAGTTAGGGTTAGGGTGAGGTTTAGGGTTAGGGTGATGGTTAGGGTTAGTGTGACGGTTAGTGTTATGTTTAGGGTTAGTGTTAGGGTGAGGGAAAGTGTTAGGGTGATGGTTAGGGTTAGGGTGAAGGTTATGGTTAGGATGAGGGTTAGGGTTAGGGTTAGGTTTATTGTTAGGGTTAGGGTTAGGGTTAGGGTTATGTTGAGAGTGAGTGTGAGAGTGAGGGTTAGGGTTAGGATGAGGTTTAGGTTTCAGATTAGGGTTAGAGTTAGGGTTAGGGTGAGGGTGAGGTTTAGGGTTAGAGTAAGGGTTAGTGTTAGTGTTACGATTAGGGTGAGGGTAAGTTTGAGGGTTAAGGTTAGGGTTAGGTTTAGGCTTAGGGTTAGGCTCGGGTGAGGGTGGGGATGAGGAATAGGTTTAACGTGATGGTTAGGGTTAGGGTTAGGTTTAGGGTTAGGGTTACGGTTAGGGTTAGGGTTAGGTTGAGGGTGAGGGTTAGATTGAGGGTTAGGGTTATGTTGAGCGTTATGGTTAGGGTGAGGGTTAGGTTTAGTGTTAGGGTTATTGTTAGGGTTAGGGTTAGGATTACAGTGAAGTTGAGGGTGAGGGTTAGGTTTAGAGTTAGGGTGAGGTTTAGTTTTAGGGTTAGGGTTAGAGTTAGGTTTAGGGTGATGGTGAGGTTTAGGTTTAGTGTTAGGGTTATTGTTAGGGTTAGGGTTAAGGTGAGGGTTAGGGTGAGGGTTAGGGTGAGGGTAAGGGTTAGGTTTAGGGTGAGTGTTAGGATGAGGTTTAGGTTTAGGTTTAGGGTTAGTGTTAGGTTTAGTGTTAGGGTTAGGATTAGGTTTAGGGTTAGGGTTAGGGTTTTCGTGAGTGTTACGGTTAGGGTTAGGGTTAGGCTTAGGCTTAAGGTTAGGTTTAGGATTATTGTTAATGTTATGGTTAGTGTTAATTTTGCGGTGAGGGTGAGGCACAGGGTGAGGTTTATGGTTATTGTTAGGGTTAGGGTTAGGGTTACTGTTATTGTTAGGGTTAGGGTTAAAGTTACGGTCACTGTGAGAGTGAGGTTGAGGGTGAGGATTAGGGTGAGGTTTACGGTGAGGTTTAGGGTTAGGGTTAGTTTTAGGGTGCTGGTGAAGTTTAGGGTTAGAGTTCAGGTTAGGGGGATGGTTTAGGGTGAGGGTTAGGTTTAGGTTTAGTGTTAGCATTATGGTGAGGGTGAGGGTTAGGTTGAGGTTTAGGGATAGGTTTAGGGTTCGGATTAGGGTTAGGGTGAGAGTGAGGGTGAGGGTTAGTGTTAGGGTTAGGCGTAGGCTAAGGGTTAGGCTGAGGGTGAGGGTGGGGGTGAGGATTAGTGTTAGGGTGATCGTTAGGTTTAGGGTTAGTGTCATTGTTAGGGTTAGGGTTAGAGTTATGGTGAGGCTGAGAGTGCGGTTGAGGGTAAGTGTTAGGGTTAATGTGAGTGTTAGGATGAGGATTAGGGTTAGGACTAGTGTTAGGGTGAGGGCTAGGATGACTGTGAGTGTTTGGGTTAGGGTTAGGCTGAGGTTTAGGGTTAGGGTGAGGGTGAGGGTGACGTTTAATTTTAGAGTTAGGGTTAGGGTGAGGGTTAGGGTTAGGGTTAGTGTTTGGGTTAGGGTTAGGGTTAGGGTTAGGGTTAGGTTGAGGGTTAGGGTTAGGGTTAGGATTAGATTTAGGGTGAGGGTGAGGGTGAGTGTGAGGGTTAGGTTTAGGGTTAGACTTAGTGTTAGGCTGAGGGTGAGGGTGATGGTGAGGCTTAGAGTGAGGGTGAGGTTTAGGGTTAGAGTTAGTGTTAGTGTGAGGGTTAATGTTAGGGTTAGGTTGAGGGTGAGGGTTAGGATTAGGGTGATGCTTAGGGTTACGGTCAGGGTCAGGTTAGGATGAGGGTTAGGGTTAGTATGAGGGTTAGGGTGAGGTTGACAGGACAGTAAGTGTAAAGTTGAGGGTTATCTGAGAATGAGGATTACGGTAACGGTGAGGGTTAGTGTTAGGGTGAGTGTTGGGTTTAGGTTTAGGGTGAGGGTGTGGTTTAGATTGAGGATTAGTCTTAGGGTTAGTGTGAGGTTTAGGGTGAGGATGAGGGTTAGGGTTAGGTTGAGGGTGAAGGTTAGGCTTAGGGTTAGCGTGAGTGTTAACCTTAGGGTGATCATTAGGGTTAGTGTGAGTGTTAGTGTTAGGTTTAGGGTTAGTGTTATGGTGAGGGTTAGGTTTAGGGTTAGGGTTAGGGTTAGGGTTAGGTTTAGGGTTGTTTTTAGGGTTAGGGTTAGGGTTAGGATGAGGGTCAGGGTTAGGATTAGGGTTAGGGTGAGGGCTAGGTTGAGGGTGAGGATTAGGGTTAGGGTTAGGCTTAGGCTTAGGTTTAGACTGAGGCTTAGGTTGAGGTTGAGGGTTAGGGTTAGCATGATGGTTAGGGTCATGGTTAGGGTGAGGGTTAGGATAAGGGTTAGGGTTAGGGTGAGGTTTATGGTGAGGGTGACAGTAAGTGTCATGGTGAGGGTTAGGGTGAGGATTAGGGTAAGGGTTAGGGTGAGGGTGAGGTTAAGATTGAGGATTAGTGTGAAGGTTAGAGTGAGTTTTAGGGTGATAATGAGGGTTAGGGTTAGTGTGAGAGCTAGGGTGAGGGTGAGGGTTAGGGATAGGGATAGGTTGAGTTTTAGGGTTAAGGTGATGGTTAGGGTTAGTTTGAGGGTTAGTGTTAAGACTAGGGTTAGTTTTAGGGTGAGGGTTAGTGTTAGGGTGAGTTATAGCGTTAGGGTGAGGGTTATGTTTAGGGTTAGGTTTAGTGTTAGGTTTAGGGTAACTGTTAGCGTTAGGGTTAGCGTTAAGGTTACGGTGAAGGTGAGGGTGAGGGTAAGGGTTAGGGTTAGGGTATGGCTTAGGTTTAGGGTTAGGGTTAGAGTTAGGGTCAGGTTGAGGGTGAGGTTTAGGTTTAGAGTTAGGGTTAGGGTGAGGGTTAGGGTGATTGTAAGGGTTAGGGTTAGGGTTAGGTTTAGTGTTAGGATTAGGGTTAGGGTGAGTTTGAGTGTGAGGGTTAGCGTTAGGGTTAGGCTGAGTTTGAGGTTGAGTGTTAGGGTTAGGGTGAGGGATTGGGTTAGGGTTAGCATTAAGGTGAGGGTTAGGATGAGGTTTAGTGTAAGGATTAGGGTTAGGATGAGGGCAAGGGTTAGGGGGAGGGTTAGGGTTAGAATTATGGCGAGATTTAGGATTAGGGTTAGGTTTAGGATTAGGGTGAGTGTTAGGGTTGAGGTTAGTGTTAGGGTGAGGTTGAGGGTTAGGATTAGGTTTAGGGTTAGGGTTATTGTTAGTGTTATGATTAATGTTAAATTTAAGGTGAGGCTGAGGCTGAGGGTGAGGTTTAGGTTTAGGGTTATGGTGAGGTTTAGGGTTAGTGTTAAGGTTAGGTTTAGGGTGAGGGCTTGGGTTAGGGTTAGGGTTAGGGTGAGGGTGAGGGTTAGGGTTAGGGTTTGGGTTAGGGTTATTCTAGGGTTTGGGTAACGGTTAAGCTGAGGGTGAGGGTGAGGGTTAGGTTAGGGTTAGGGTGAGGTTTATATTTAGGGTTAGGTTTAGAGTTAGGTTTAGGGTGTTGGTGAGGTTTAGGGTTAGAGTTAGGGTTAGTGTTAGGGTTAAGGTTAGTGTGAGGGTTAGGGTGAGAGTTAGAGTTAGGGTTAGGGTTAGGTTTAGGAGGAGGGTTAGGGCTATGTTTAGGGTGAGGTTTAGGATGAGGTTTAGGTTTAGGTTGAGGGTTAGGGTTAGTTTTACGGTTAGGATTAGGGTTAGGGTTAGGGTGAGGGTTAGGGTTAGGGTAAGGGTTAGGGTTTGGCTTAGGGTTAGGGTTAGGGTTATTGTTAGTGTTATGGTTAGTGTTAAGTTTGCGGCGAGGGTGAGGCTAAGGGTGAGGGTTATGGTTAGTGTTAGTGTTTGGGTTAGGTTTAGTATTATTTTTAGGGTTAGGGTTAGAGTTTCAGTCATGGTGAGTGTGAGGGTGAAGGTTAGGGTGAGGTTTAGGGTGAGGTTTAGGGTTAGGGTTAGGGTTAGGTTTAGGGTACTGGTGAGGTTTAGGTTTAGAGTTAGGGTGAGGGGAGGGTTAGGGTGAGGGTTAAGGTTAGGTTTAGTGTTAGTATTAGGGTGAGGGTGAGGGTTAGGTTGTGGTTTAGGGATAGGGTTAGGGTTAGGATTAGGGTTCGGATGAGGGTGAGGGTGAGGGTTATGGTTAGGCTTAGGCTTAGGGTGAAGCTGAGGGTGAGGCTGGGGGTGAGGATTAGGGTTAGGGTGATTGTTAGGGTTAGGGTTAGTGTTATTTTTAGGGTTAGGGTTAGAGTTACTGTGACGGTGAGGGTGCGGGTACAGTTAGGGTTAGGGTTAGGCTGAGGTTTAGGGTTAGGTTTAGAGATAGTGTTAGGGTGAGGGTGAGGTTTAGGGTTAAAGATAGGGTTAATGTTAGGGTTAGGCTTAGGGTTAGGATGAGGGTGAGGGTGGGTGTGAGGACTAGGGTTAGGTTTAGGGTTAGAGTTAGGGTTAGGGTTAGGGTAAGGGTTAATGTTAGTGTTACGGTTAGGTTTAAGTTTGCAGTGAGAGTGAGGCTTAGGGTAAGGTTTATGGTTAGGGTTAGGGTTATGGTTAGTGTCATTGTTAAGGTTAGGTTTAGAGTTTCAGTGAGGTTGAGGGTGAGGGTTAGGGTTACGGTGAGATTTAGGGTATGGTTTAGTGTTAGTGTTAGGTTGAGGGTGAGGATTAGGTTTAGAGTTAGGGTTATTGGGAGGGTTAAGGTTAGGGTTAGGGTTAGGTTGATTTTTAGGGATAGGGTTAGGTTTAGGATTAGGGTTAGGGTGAGGGTGTGTGTGAGGGTTATGGTTAGGGTTAGGTTTAGGCTTAGGGTTAGGCTGAGGGTGATGTTGGGGGTGAGGGTTAGTTTTACAGTGAGGGTGAGGATTAGGGTTAGGGTGAGGGGTAGGATGAGGTTTAGGGTTACAGTGAGGGTGAGGATTAGGGTTAGGGTGAGTGTTAGGGTTAGGATTAGGGTTATGGTGAGGTTGAGGATTAGGATTGGGGTTAGGGTTAGGTTTATTGTTAGTGTTATGGTTAAGGTTACTTTTGGAGTGAGGGTGAGGCTGAGGGTGAGGGTTAGGGTTAGGATTAGGGTTAGGGTGAGGTGGAGGGTTAGGATTGGGGTTAGGGTTACGTTTATTGTTAGTGTTATGGTTAAGGTTACTTTTGGAGTGAGTGTGAGGCTGAGGGTGAGGGTTAGAGTTAGGATTAGGGTTAGGGTGTAGTGGAGGGTTAGGATAGGGGTTAGGGTTAGGTTTATTGTTAGTGTTATGTTTAAGGTTACTTTTGGAGAGAGCATGAGGCTGAGGGTGAGGGTTAGGGTTAGGATTAGGGTTAGGGTTAGGATTAGGGTTAGGGTGAGGGTGAGATTGAGTGTGAGGGTTAGGTTTAGGGTGATGGTTAGTGTTTTGGTTAGCTTGAAGTTTAGGATGAGGTTTAGGGATAGACTGAGTGTTAAGGTGAGAGTGAAGGTAAGGGTAAATTTGAGGGTTAGGCTGTAGGTGAGGCTTAAGATAAGGGTGAGGGTTAGGGTTAGAGTGAGGGTTAGGGTAAGTGTGACGGTTAGGGGTTAGGGTGAGGGTGAGGGTTAGATTGAGGATTAGGGTTAGGGTTAGTGTGAGGTTTAGGGTAAGGATAAGGGTTGAGGGTTAGGTAATGGTAAGAGTTAGAATTAGGGTTAGGGTGAGGGCTAGGGTGAGGTTGATGGTTAGGGTTAGGGTTAGGGTTAGGGTGAGGTTTAGGGTTAGTGTGAGGGTTAGTGTTAGGGTTACCGTTAGTGTTAGGGTGATGGTTAGGGTTAGGGTGAGGGTTACAGTTAGGTTGAGGGTTAGGGTTCGTGTAAGGGATATTTTTAATTTTAGATTTAGGGTTGCGTTGAGGATGAGGGTGAGGGTGATTGTTAGGGTTAGGGTTAGGGTGAGGTTTAGGGTTAGGGTTAGAGTTAGAGTTAGGGTTAGGGGTAGGGTGAGGTTTAGGGTTCGATAGGCTTAGTGTGAGGGTTAGGTTGACGGTTATGGTTAGGGTTAGTGTTAGGATAGGATTAGGATAAGGGTTAGTGTGAGGGTTAGGGTTAGGTTTAGGATTAGGGTTAGGGTGAGGGTGAGTGTGTGGGTTAGGGTTAGGTTAAGGGTTAGGCTTAGGGTTAGGCTGAGGGTGAGGTTGAGTGTGAGGGTTAGGTTTAGGGTGAGTGTTAGGATTAGGGTTAGGGTGAAGGTTAGGTTGAGGGTTAGTGTTAGGATTAGGGTTAGGCTGAGGGCTAGGGTGAGTGCGAGGTTTAGGGTTAGGTTTAGGGTGAGGTTTATGGTTAGGGTTAGTTTGAGGGTGAGGTTTAATTTTAGAGTTAGGGTTAGGGTGAGTGTTAGGGTTAGGGTTAGTGTTAGGGTTAATGTTAGGGTTAGTGTTAGGGTTAGGGTGAGGGTTAGGGTTATGGTTAGGATTAGGATTAGGGTTACTGTGAGGTTGAGTGTGAGGGTTAGGGTGAGGGTTACGGTTAGGCTTAGGGTTAGGCTGAGGTTGAGGGTGAGGATGAGGGTTAGGGTTAGGGTGAGGGTGAGGTTTAGGGATAGAGTTAGTGTTAGTGTGAGGGTTAGTGTGAGAGTGAGTGTTAGGGTTAGGTTGTGGGTGAGGTTTAGGATTAGGGTGATGCTTGCTTAGGGTTATGGTCACGGTGAGGGTTAGGATGAGGGTTAGGGTTAGTGTGCGGGTTAGGGTGAGGGTGACAGTAAAGGTAATGTTGAGGGTTAGGCTGAGAATTAGGATTACAGTAAGTGTGAGGGTTAGGGTTAGGGTGAGGTTTAGGGTTAGGGTTAGGGTGTGGTTTAGATTGAGGATTAGTTTTTGGGGTTAGTGTGAGGTTTAGAGTGAGGATGAGGATTAGGATTAGGTTGAGGTGTAGGGTGAGGATAAGGGTTAGGTTTAGGGTTAGGGTGAGTGTTAGGGTTAGGGTGATCGTTAGGGTTAGTGTGAGGGTTAGTTTTAGGCTTAGGGTTAGTGTTAGGGTGAGGGTAATTGTTAGGGTGAGGTTTAAGGTTAGGGTGAGTGTTATGGTGAGAATGAGGGTTAGGGTTAAGTTTAGGGTTATTTTTAGGGTTAGGGTTAGGGTTAGGATGAGGGTCAGTGTTAGGATTAGAGTTAGGGTGAGGTCTAGGGTGAGGGTGAGGATTAGGGTAGAGTTAGGCATAGGCTTAGGGTTAGGCTGAGGCTGAGGGTGAGGTTGAGGGTTAGGGTTAGCATGATGGTTAGGGTCATGGTTAGGGTGAGGGTTAGGATGAGGATTGGTGTTAGGGTGAGGGTTAGGATAAGGTTGACAGTAAGGGTCAAGTTGAGGGTTAAGGTGAGTATTAGGTTTAGGGTTAGGGTGAGGGTGAGAATTAGATTGAGGATTAGTGTTAAGGTCAGTGTGAGGGTTAGTGTTAGGACTAGGGTTAGTTTTAGGGTGAGGGTTAGCGTTAGGTGAGGGTTATGTTTATGGTTAAGGTTAGTGTTAGGTTTACGGTTATTGTTAGGTTTAGGGTTAGGGTTAATGTTGCGGTGAGGGTGAGGGTAAGGGTAAGGTTTAGTGTTAGGGTGAGGTTTAGGTTTAGGGTTAGGGTTAGGGTTATTGTTAGTGTTATGATTAGTGTTAAGTTTGCGGTGAGGGTGACGCTCTGGGTGAGGTTTATGGTTAGTATTACGGTTAGGGTTAGGGTTAGGGTTAGTATTATTGTTAGGGTTAGGGTTAGAGTTATGGTCATGTTGAGAGTGAGGGTGAGGGTTAAGGTGAGTTTTAGGGTGAGGTTTAGTGTTAGGGTTAGGGTTAGGGTTAGGGTGCTGGTGAGGTTTAGGGTTAGAATTCGGGGGAGGGGGAGGGGGAGGGTGAGGGTTAGGGATAGATTTAGGGTTACGATTAGGGTTAGGGTGAGGGTGAGGGTGAGGGTTAGGGTTAGGCTTAGGCTTACATTTAGGCTGAGGTTGAGGCTGGGGGTGAGGATTAGGTTTAGGGTGATGGTTAGGGTTAGGGTTAGTGTTATGGTTAGGGTTAGGTTTAGAGTTACCATGAGGGTGAGTGTGTGGGTAGGGTTAGGGTTAGGGTTAGGCTGAGGTTTAGGGTTAGGTTTAGAGATAGGGTTAGGGTGAGGTTTAGGGTTAAAGTTAGGGTTAGGGTTAGGGTTAGGCTTAGGGTTAGGCTGAGGGTGAGGGTGGGGTGAGGATTAGGGATAGGGTTAGGGTTAGAGTTAGGGTTAGGGTTAGGGTAAGGGTTAATATTAGTGTTATGGATAGGTTTAAGTTTGCAGTGAGGGTGAGGCTGAGGGTGAGATTTATGGTTAGGGTTAGGGTTATGGTTAGTGTTATTGTGAGGGTTAGGTTTAGAGTTACGGTGAGGGTGAGGGTGAGGGTGCGGGTTAGGCTTACGGTGAGATTTAGGGTGAGGTTTAGGTTTAGGGTTAGGTTGAGGGTGAGGATTAGGTTTAGAGTTAGGGTTAGTGGGTGGGTTAGGGTGAGAGCTAAGGTGAGGGTTAGGGTTAGGCTTAGGTTTAGGCTGAGGGTGAGGGTGATGGTGAGGGTTAGGGTTACGGTGAGGGTGAGGTTTAGGTTTAGAGTTAGGGTTGGGGGTGGGTTAGGTTGAGGGTTAGTGTTAGGGTTAGTGTTAGTCTTAGGATTAGGATTAGGGTTAGGATGAGGTTGAGTGTGAGGGTTAGGGTTCGGGTTAGGCTTAGGCTTAGGGTTAGGCTGAGGATGAGGGTGAGGGTTATGGTTAGGGTCAGGTTTAGGGTTAGGATTAGGGTGAGGGATTGGATAAGGTTTAGGGTTAGGATTAGGGTTAGGATGAGGGCAAGGTTGAGTGTGAGGGTTAGGGTTAACATTATGGCAAGGTTTAGGATTAGGGTTAGGTTTAGGGTTAGGGTGAGTGTTAGGGTTAGGGTTATGGTGAGGTTGAGGTTTAGGATTAGGGTGAAGGTTAGGGTTAGGTTTAGGGTGAGGGTGATGGTTAGGATTAGGGTTAGGATTAGGGTTATTAGTGTTATGGTTAAGTTTTCGGTGACTGTGAGGCTGAGGGTGAGGGTTAGGGTTAGGGTTAGGGTTAGGGTGAGGGCTTGGGTTAGGTTTAGGGTTACGGTGAGGATGAGCGTTAAGGTTAGTGTTAGGGTTAGGGTTATTGTTAGGGTTAGGGTTAGAGTTATGGTGAGGGTGAGGGTGAGGCTGAGGTTTAGGGTTAGGGTGAGGGTGAGGTTTAGGGTTAGAGTAAGGGTTAGGGAGATAGTTAGGGTGAGGGTTAGGGTTAGGTTTAGTGTTAGGGTTAGGGTTAGGGTGAGGGTTGGCTTGAGGTTTAGGGTTAGGGTTAGGGTTAGGTTTAGGATTAGGGTTATGGTGAGGTTGAGTGTGAGGGTTAGGGTTAGGGTTAGGCTTAGACTTAGGGTTAGGCTGTGGGTGAGAGTGGGGATGAGGATTAGGTTTTGTGTGATGGTTAGGGTTAGTGTTAGGTTTAGGGTTATGATTAAGGTTAGGGTTAGGATTAGGCTTAGGGTGAGGGCTAGGGTGAGGATGAGGGTTAGTGTGAGGGTTTGGCTTAGGCTTTAGGGTTAGGCTGATGGTGAGGTTGAGGGTCAGGGTTAGGGTTAGGGTGATGCTTAGGATTATGGTCAGGGTGAAGGTTAGGAAGAGGGTTATGGTTAGGGTGAGGGATTTGGGTGAGGGTGACGGTAAGGGAAAATCTGAGGGTTAGGCTGAGAGTAAGGATTAAGGTAAGGTCTAGGGTTAGGGTTAGGGTTAGGGTGAGGGTGAGGTTACAAGTCGTTTAAGGATTCAGGTGGACCTGTTGCAACAATGAGAAGTACAAAATGTCATGTCAAAACCAGCTTTACAATGTCGGTGTGTGGGGGGGGAGGGGGGTATAATTGGGTGGGGGGAGGGGGGTAAAATTGGGTGGGGGGAGGGGGGAGGCAGGGAAGGGAAGTGAAGGGTAAACAAAGGAGGAGGCTGCAATGCTTGGTAAGAAATGTATGCATTATTCTGCCCATGTAATTGTAGCCCCTCTGTACAATATGTTCTCAAATAAAATAAAATACAATTTAAAAAAAAAAAAAAAAAAGATTGATGATTAGGTTTAGGGTTAGTGTGAGGTTTAGAGTGAGGATGAGGGTTAGGGTTAGGGTGAGGGCTAGGTTGAGGGTGAGCTTTAGGGTTAGGCTTAGGGTGAGGTTTAATGTTAGGGTGATTGTTAGGGTTAGTTTGAGTGTTAGTGTTAGGGTTAGGGTTAGTGTTAGGGTGAGGGTAAGTGTTACTTTGAGGGCTAGGTTTAGGGTGAGGGTTATGGTTAGAATGAGGGTTAGGGTTAGGGTTAGGGTTATTGTTAGGTTAGGGTTAGTGTTACATTTATGGTGAGGGTGAGAGTTCGGGTTAGGTTTAGGGTGTGGTTTATGTTTAGGGTTAGGGTTAGAGTTAGGTTTAGGGTGTGGGTGAAGTTTAGGGTTAGAGTTAGCATTAGTGATAGTGTTAGGGTTAGGGTGAGTGTCAGTGTGAGGGTTAGGGTTATGCTTAAGCTTAGGGTTAGGCTTAGGCTTAGACCGAGCGTGAGTGTGAGGGTTAGGGTTAGGGTTAGGGTGAGGTTTAGGTTTAGGGTTACGGTGAGGGTTAGGGTTAGGGTTAGTGATAGTGTTAAGGGTAGGGTTAGGGTGAGGGTGACAGTAAGGGTAAAGGTGAGGGTTAGGTTTAGGATCAGGTTTAGATTGAAGGTGAGTGTGAGGGTTACGGTTAGGGGTAGGGTTAGGCTTAGGGATAGGGTGAGAGTTAGGGTTAGGGTTAGGGTTAGTGTTGCTGTTAGGGGTAGGGTTAGGGTGAGGGTTAGGTTGAAGGTGAAGATTAGGGTTAGGATTAGGATTAGGATTAAATTGAGGGTGAGTGTGAGGGTTAGTGTTAGGGTTAGGGTTAGGGTGAGCTTGAGGGTTAGGGTTAGGGTTAGGGTGAGGGTTGGGGTTAGGGTTAGTGTTAGTGTTAGGGTTAGGGTGAGGGTTAGGGTTAGGGTTAGGGTTAGTGTTAGGGTTGGGGTTAGGGTGAGGGTTAGGGTTAGGGTTAGTGTTAGGCTTGGGGTTAGGGTGAGGGATGAGGGTGAGGGTTAGGGTTAGGTTTAGTGTTAGTGTTAGGGTTAGGGTGAGGGTTAGTGTTAGGGTTAGGGTTAGTGTTAGGGTTGGGGTTAGGGTGAGGGTTAGGGTTAGGGTTAGTGTTAGGCTTGGGGTTAGGGTGAGGGTTAGGATGAGGGTGAGGGTTAGGGTTAGGTTTAGGATTACGATTAGGGGTAGTGTTAGGGTGAGTGCTTGGGTTAGGCTTAGTGTTAGGATTAGCCTTAGCATTAAGCTGAGAGTGAGGTTGAGGTTTAGGGTTAGGGTTCAGGTTAGGGTTAGCATTTGGGTGATAGTTATGGTTCGGGTTATGTTTAGGGTTAGGGTGAAGGTTTTGAGTTAGGTTTTCAGTTAAGGATTAGGGGGAGAGTTAGGATGAGGATTAGGTTTAGGATTAGTGTTAGGGCGAGGGCTAGGGTGTGGGTGAGGGTTAGGGTTATTTTTAGGGTGAGGTTAAGTGTTAGTGTTAGGGTAAGGGTGACGGTTAGGATGAGGGTTAGGGTTATGGTGAGGGAAAGGGTTAGGGTTAGGGTTAGAGGTAGGTTGAGGATGAGGGTTAGGGTGAGGGTGAGGGTTAGGATTAGGTTTAGGGTTAGGATTATTGTTAGTGTTATGGTTCTGGTTACCTTGGCAGTGATGGTGAGGCTGAGGGTGAGGGTTAGGGATAGGATTAGGGTTAGGTTAAGTTTCGAGTTAGGATTAGTGTTATTGTTAGGGTATAGGGTTAGAGTTAAAGTGAAGGTAAGGGTGAGGGTAAGCGTTAGGGTTAGGGTTAGGGTTAGGGTGAGGTTTAGTGTCAGGGTTAGGATTAGGGTTAGGGTGAAGGTGAGTATGAGGGTTAGGGTTAGGGTTAGGATTAGGCTTCGGTTTAGGCTGAGGGCGATTGTGAGTGTGAGGGTTGGTGTTAGTTTGAGGTTTAGGGTTAGTATTACATTGAGTGTCAGGGTTAGCATTAGTTTGAGGGTTACTATTAGGTTTAGGATTAGGGCGAGGTTTAGGGATAGGGTTAGGGTTTGGGTTAGAATGAGGTTTAGGGTTACAATTAGGGTTACAGTGAGGGCTAGGGTGAGGGTGAGATTTAGTGTTAGGGTTAGGGTGAGGTTTAGGTTTAGGCGTAGGGTTAGGGGGAGGGTTAAGTTTCGGGTTACATTGAGGGTGTGGGTTAGGTTTGAGGTGAGGGTTATGTTGAGGACTAAAGTGAGGGTGAGACTTAGGGTTAGTGTTAGGGTGAGGGTTAGGTTGAGGTTTAGGTTTAGGGTTAAGGTTAGGGTTAGGATTAGGGTTATGCTGAGGGTGAGTGTGAGGGTTACTGTTTGGGTTAAGCTTAGGCTTAGGGTTAGGCTGAGGGTGATGGTGGGGATGAGGATTAGGTTTAGATTGATGGTTCCGGTAATGGTTAGGTTGAGAGTTAGGATGAGGATTAGGGTTAGGCTTAGGCTTAGGGTTAGGCTGAGGCTGAAGTCGAGGGTGAGGGTTAGGGTTAGGGTGATGGTTAGGGTTACGGTTAGTGTGAGGGTTAGGATGAGGGTTAGCTTTGGGGTGAGGGTTAGGATGAGGGTGACAGAGTAAAGGTGAGGGTTAGGCTGAGGGTGAGGGTTATTGTAATTGTGAGGGTTCTGCTTAGGGTTAGGGTGAGGGTGAGGGTTAGATTGAGGATTAGTGTTAGGGTTAGTGTGAGGTTTAGGGTGAGGATGAGAGTTAGGATTAGGGTGAGGCCTAGGGTGAGGGTGAGGTTTAGGGTTAGGGTTAGGGTGAGGTTTAGGTTTAGGGTGATTGTTAGCGTTAGTATGAGTGTTAGTGTTAAGGTTAGTGTAAGTGTTAGGGTGAGGGTAAGTGTTAGGGTAAAGTTTAGGTTTAGGGTGAGGTTTAGGATTAGGGTTAGGGTTAGGTTTAGGGTGAGGGTGAGGTTTAGGGTTAGAGTTAGGGTTGGGATGAGGCTGAGGTTTAAGGTTAGGGTTAGGGTTAGTGTTAGGGTTAGAGTTAGGGTGAGGTTTAGTGTGGGTGTGAGGGTTAGTGTTAGGGTTAGTATTAGGGTTAGGGTTAAAGTGAGGATGAGTGTGAGGGTTAGGGTTAAGGTTAGGGTTAGGTTTAGAATTAGGGTGAGTGTGAGGGTGAGGGTTAGGGTTAGGGTGAGTGTTGGGTTTAGGGTTAGAATGAGGGTTAGGCTTAGGCTTAGGGTTTGGGTATGGGCTAGGTTGAGGGTGAGGGTTAGGCTTAGGGTTAGTGTGAGGGGTATGGTGAGGGTTAGGGTTAGTGTTAGGGTTAGGGTTGGGGATAGGGTGAGTTTTAGTGTGGGGTTGAGGGTTAGTGTTAGTTTGGATTAGGGTTAGGGTTAAGGTGAGGGTGAGTGTGAGGGTTAGGGTTAGGGTTAAGGTTAGGTTTAGAGTTAGGGTGAGGGTGAGGGTTAAGGTTAGGGTGAGTGTTGGGGTTAGGGTTAGAGTGAGGGTTAGGATGAGGGTTAGGCTTAGGCTTAGGGTTTGGGTATGGGCTAGGGTGAGGGTGAGGGTTAGGGTTGGGGTGAGGGGTAGGTTGAGGGGTAGGGTTAGTGTTAGGGTTAGGGTTGGGTTTAGGGTTAGGCTTAATGTTAGGCAGATGGGGAGGGTGTGGGTGAGGTTTAGGGTTAGGGTAAGGGTGAGGTTTAGGGTTAGAGTTAGCATTAGGGTAAGGGTTAGTGTGAGGGTTAGGGTTAGGGTTAGTGTTACTGTTAGGGTTAGGATGAGGGTGAGTGTGAGGGTCAAGGTTAGTCTTAGACTGAGGCGGAGGCTTAGGCAGAGCGTGAGGGTGAGGGTGAGGGTTAGGGTTAGGGTTTTAGGGTTACGGTGAGTGTTAGGATGAGGTTTAGGTTTAGCATTGGAGTTAGGGTGAGGGCTAGATTTAGGGTGAGGGTTAGGTTTAGCATTAGGGTGAGATTTAGGGTTAGAGTTAGGGTAAGGGTTAAGGTGAGGCTAAGGGTTAGTATTAGGGTTAGAGATATGGTGAGGGTGAGGGTTAGGGTTATTGTTAGGGTGAGGTTTAGGTTTAGGTTTAGGGTTAGGGTTAGGGTTAGGATGAGGGTTAGGGTTATGGTGAGGGTGAGGGTTAGGGTTAGGGTGAGGGTTAGGGTGAGGATGAGGGTTAGGGTGAGTGTGAGGGTTATGGTGAGGGTTAGGGTTAGAGTTAGAATGAGGGTTAGGGTTAGGATTAGGGTTAGCGTGAAGGCTAGGGTGAGGGTTAGGGTTAATGTTAGGGTGAGGGTTAGGATGAGGGTTAGGGTTATGGTGAGGTTAGGGTTAGGGTTAGAGTGAGGATTAGGTTTAGGATTAGGGTTAGGGTGAGGGTGATTGTTAGGATTAGGGTTAGGGTTAGGAGTATTAGTGTTATAGTTCTGGTGACTTTTGCAGTGATGGTGAGGCTGAGGGTGATGGTTATGGATAGGATTAGGGTTAGGTTTAGGTTTCGAGTTAAGATTAGTGTTATTGTTAAGGTTAGGGTTAGAGTTAAGGAGAGGGTGAGGGTGAGGGTAAGGGTGAGGGTTAGGGTTATGGTTAGGGTGAGATTTAGTGTCAGGTTTAGGATTAGGGTTAGGGTGAGTGTGAGGTTTAGGGTTAGAGTTAGGGTTAGGGGGAGGGTTAGTGTGAAGGTTAGGGTTAGGGTTAGTGTTATGGTTAGGGTTAGGGTGAGGGTGTGTGAGGGTCAGGGTTAGTCTTAGGCTGAGGCGGAGGCTTAGGCGGAGCATGTGGGTGAGGGTGAGTGTTAGTGTTAGGGTTTTAGAGTTAGGGTGAGTGTTAGGATGATGTTTAGGGTTAGCATTAGGATTAGGGGGAGGGCTAGAGTTAGGCTGAGGGTTAGGGTTAGCGTTAGTGTGATGTTTAGGGTTAAGGTTAGGGTTATGGTGAGGGTGAGTGTTAGGGTTAGGGTGAGGGTTAGGGTTTAAGGTGAGGCTGAGGGTTAGGATTAGGATTAGGGTGAGGGTTTTTGTTAGGGTTAATATTACGATGAGGTTCAGCGTTTGGGTTAGGTTTAGGGTTAGTGTTATATTTAAGGTTAGGGTTAGAGTTACAGTAAGGGTGAGGGTGAGGGTGAGTGTTAGGATCAGGGTTAGGGTGAGGTTTAGTTTTAGGATTATAGTTATGGTGAGGGTGAGGCTTAGGGTTAGAGTTAGGTTTAGGGGGAGGGTTAGGTTGAGTGTTAGGGTTAGTGTTAGGGTTAGGGTGAGGGTTAGGTTGAGGTTTAATGTTAGGGTTAGGGTTAGGTTTAGGATTAGGTTGACGGTTGAGTGAGTGTGAGGGTTAGGGTTAGGGTTTGGCTTAGGCTTAAGGTTAGGCTGAGGGTTTGGGTGTGTATGAGGATTAGGTTTAGAATGATGGTTAGGGTTATGGTAGGTTAAGGGTTAGGATGAGGGTTAGGGTTAGGATTAGGGTGAGGGTGAGGGTTAGGGTTAGGGTTAGGGTTAGGCTTAGGCTTAGGGTTAGGCTGAGGCTGAGGTTGAGGGTGAGTGTTAGTGTTAGGGTGACTGTAAGTGTAAAGGTGAGGGTTAGGCTGAGGGTGAGGGTTATGGTAAGGTGAGGGTTAGGGTTAGGGTGAGGTTGAGGGTTAGATTCAGGATTAGTGTTATGGTTAGTGTGAGGTTAAGGGTGAGGATGAGGGTTATGGTTAGGTTGAGGGATAGGTTGAGGGTGAGAGTTAGGGTTAGGGTGAGGTTTAGGGTTAGGGTGATGATTAGGGTTAGTGTGAGTTTTAGTGTAATGGTTAGGGTTAGTGTTAGGGTGAGGGTAAGTGTTAGAGTGAGGGTTAGGGTTAGGGTGAAGGCTATGGTTATGATGAGGGTTAGGGTTAGGTTTAGGTTTATTGTTAGGGTTAGGGTTAGGGTTATGTTGAGGGTGAGGGTGAGCGTTAGGGTTAGGATGAGGTTTAGGTTTCAGGTTAGGGTTAGAGTTAGGGTTAGGGTGAGGGTGAGGTTTAGGGTTAGAGTTAGGGTTAGTGTTAGTGTTAGGGTTAGGTTTAGGTTTAGAATTAGGTTTAGGGTTAGGATTAGGGTTAGGGTTACGGTGAGGGTTACGGTGAGGGTTAGGGTTACGTTTAGGGTTAGGGTGTGGGGGAGGTTTAGGGTTAGGGTTAGGGTGAGGGTGAGGGTTAGATTGAGGGTTAGGGTTATGTTGAGGGTTATGGTGAGGCTGAGGGTTAGGTTTAATGTTAGGGTTATTGTTAGGGTTAGGGTTAGGGTTACAGTGAAGTTGAGGATGAGGGTTAGGTTTAGGGTTAGGGTGAGGTTTAGTTTTAGTGTTAGGGTTAGAGTTAGGGTTAGGGTGATGGTGAGGTTTAGGTTTAGAGTTAGGGTTAGTGTTAGGGTTAGGTAAAGGTGATGGTTAGGTTGAGGTTTAGAGTTCGGGTTAGGCTTAAGCTTAGGCTTAGGCTTAGGCCGAGAGTGAGGGTTAGGGTTAGGGTTAGGTTTAGGATGAGTCCTATGATGAGGTTTATGGTTAGGGTTAAGGTTAGGTTTAGGTTTAGTGTTAGGGTTAGGGTTAGGGATAGGGTGTGGGTTAGGGTTAGGGTTAGGTTTAGGGTGAGGGTTAGGGTTAGGGTTAGGGTTAGGCTTAGGCTTAGGCTTAGTGTTATGTTTAGGGTTATTGTTAGTGTTATGGTTAGTGTTACATTTGCGGTGAGGGTGAGGCACAGGGTGAGGTTTATGGTTATTGTTAGTGTTAGGGTTAGGTTTACTGTTATTGTTAGGGTTAGGGTTAGAGTTACGGTCACTGTGAGAGTGAGGGTGAGGGTGAGGATTAGGGTGAGGTTTCCGGTGAGGTTTAGGGTTAGGGTTAGGGTTAGGGTGAGAATGAGGGTGAGGGTTAGTGTTAGGGTTAGGCTTAGGCTGAGGGTGAGGGTGGGGGTGAGGGTTAGGGTTAGGGTGATCCTTAGGTTTAGGGTTAGTGTTATTGTTAGGGTTAGGGTTAGAGTTACAGTGAGGTGGAGGGTGGGGGTGAGGGTTAGGATTAGGGTCAGGGTGAGATTTAGGATTAGGTTTAGAGATAGGGTTAGGGTGAGGGTGAGGTTTAGGGTTAGAGTTAGGGTTAATGTTAGGGATAGGCTTAGGGTTAGGCTGAGGATGAGGGTGGGGTTGAGGATTAGGGTTAGGGTTAGGGTTCGGGTTAGGGTTAGAGTTAGGGTTAGGGTAAGGTTTAGTGTTAGGATTAGGATTAAGGTTGAGGGTGAGTGTGAGGGTTAGAGTTAGGGTTAGGGTTAGGATTAGGGTTAGGGTATGTGCTAGCATGAGGGTTAGGGTTAGGTTTAGGGTTAGGGTGACATTTAGCGTTAGTTTTAGTGTCAGAGTTAGGGTTAGGGTGAGGGTTTGGGTTATGGTCAGAGTTACGGTGAGGTTTAGGGTTAGGTTTAGGGTTTGGGTTATTCTTAGGGTTAGGGTTAGGGTTAAGGTTAAGGTAAGGGTGAGGTTTAGGGTGATGTTGAGGGTTAGGGTTAGGGTTAGGATGAGATTTTCAGTTAGGGTTAGGGTTAGGGTTAGGATCAGGGTGAAGTTTAGGGTAAGAGTTAGGCTTAGGGTTAGGGTTAGTGTGAGTGTTAGTGTTAGGGTTAGTGTTACAGTTAGGGTTATGGTGAGGGCTAGTGTGTGGGTGCGGGTTAAGGTTAGCGTTAGGCTTTGGCTTTGGGTTAAGATGAGGGTGAGGGTGAGGGTGAGGGATAGGGTGAGTGTGAGGGTGAGATTTAGTGTTAGAGTTAGTGTTAGGGTGAGAGTTAGGGTTAGGGTTAGGGTGAGGGTCATGGTTATGGTAAGGGTGAGACTTAGGTTTAGGGTGAGGGTTATGGTTAGGATGAAGGTTAGGGTGAGGGTGAGGGTTAGGATTAGGGTTAGAGTTAGGATTATTGTAAGTGTTATTGTTCTGGCTACCTTTGCAGAGACGGTGAGACTGAGGGTGAGGGTTAGGTATGGGATTAGGGTTAGGGTTTGGTTTAGGGTTAGGATTAGTGTTATTGTGAGGTTTAAGGTTAGGGTTACGGTGAGGGTGAGGGTGAGGGTAAGAGTTAGGGTTAGGATTAGGGTTAGGGTGAGGTTTAGGTTCAGGGTTAGGATTTGGGTTAGGGTGAGTGTGAGGTTTAGGGTTAGAGTTAGGGTTAGGGGGAGGGTTGGCGTGAGGGTTAGGGTTAGGGTTATTTTTAGGGTAAGGGTTAGGGTGAGGGTTAGGGTTAGGATTAGGGTTAGGGTGAGGGTGAGTGTGAGGGTTAGGGTTAGGGTTTGGGTTAGGCTTAGTGTTAGGCTGAGGGTGAGATTGAGGTGAGGGTTATGGTTAGGGTGAGGATCGGGGTTAGGGTTAGGGTGAGGGTGAGGTTTAGGTTGAGGATTAGTGTTTGGGTTAGTGTGAGGTTTAGGTGAGGATGAGTGTTAGGGTTAGGTTGAGGGCTAGGGTGAAGGTGAGGGTTAGCTTTAGGGATAGGGTGAGGTTTAGGTTTAGGGTGATTGTTAGCGTTAGTGTGAGGGTTAGTGTTAGGGTTAGTGTTAATGTTAGGGTGAGGGTAAGTGTTAGGGTAAGGTTTAGGTTTATGGTGAGGTTTAGGATTAGGGTTAGGGTTAGGGTTAGGGTGAGTGTGAGGGTTAGGATAAGGATTAGGCTTAGGGTTAGAGTTAGGGTGAGGTTGAGGGTGAGGGTTACGGTTAGGGTGAGTTTTGGTGTTAGGGTTAGAGTGAGGGTTATTGTGATGGTTAGGCTTATGCTTAGGGTTTGTGTATGGGCTAGGGTGAGTGTGAGGGTTAGGGTTAGGTTTGGGGTGAGGTGTAGGGTGAGGATTAGGTTTAGTGTTTGGGTTAGAGTTGGGGTTAGGGTTAGGCTTAATGTTAGGCAGAGGGTGAGGGTCAGGGTGAGATTTAGGGTTAGGGTGAGGGTGAGGTTTAGGGTTATAGTTAGGGTGAGGGTTAGTGTGAGGGTTAGGGTTAGGGTTAGTGTTAGGGTTAGGGTTAGGGTGAGGGTGAGTGTGAGGGTCAGGGTTAGTCTTAGGCTGAGGCGGAGGCTTAGGCAGAGCATGAGGGTGAGGGTGAGTGTTAGTGTTAGTGTTTTAGGGCTAGGGTGAGTGTTAGGATGAGGTTTAGGTTAGCATTAGGGTTAGGGGGAGGACTAGAGTTAGGGTGAGTGTTAGGGTTAGGTTTAGGGTGAGGTTTAGGGTTAAGGTTAAGGTGAGGCTGAGGGTTAGGATTAGGATTAGGGTGAGGGTTTATGTTAGGTTTAGAGTTAGGGTGAGGTTCAGGGTTTGGGTTAGGTTTAGGGTTAGAATTATAGTTAAGGTTAGGGTTAGAGTTACAGTAAGAGTGAGGGTGAGGGTGAGGGTTAGGATCAGGGTTAGGGTGAGGTTTAAGTTTAGGATTATGGTTAGGGTGAGGGTGAGGTTTAGGTTTAAAGTTAAGGTGAGGGGGAGGGTTAGGTTGAGTGTTATGGTTAGGGTTAGTGTTAGGGTTAGGGTGAGGGTTAGGTTGAGGTTTAATGTTAGGGTTAGGTTTAGGATTATGTTGAAGGTGAGGGTGAATGTGAGGGTTAGGGTTAGGGTTTGGCTTAGGCTTACGGTTAGGCTGAGGGTATGGGTGGGGATGAGGATTACGTTTAGTATGATGGTTAGGGCTATGGTTAGGTTAAGGCTTAGGATGAGGGTTAGGGTTAGGATTAGGGTTAGGGTGAGGGCAAGGTTGAGGGTGAGGGTTAGGTTTAGGGTTAGGATTAGGCTTAGCGTTAGGCTTAGGCTGAGGGTGAGGGTGAGGGTTAGGGTTAGGGTGGTGGTTGGGGTTGCCGTTAGGGTGAGGGTTAGGATGAGGATTTATGCTATGGTGAGGGTTAGGTTGAGGGTGACCGTAAGGGTAAAGGTGAGGTTTAGGCTGAGGGTGAGTGTTATGGTACTGGTGAGGGTTAGGATTAAGGTGAGGGTGAGGGTTAGATTCAGGATTAGTGTTAGGGTTAGTGTGAGGTTAAGGGTGAGGATGAGGGTTAGGGTTAGGTTGAGGGCTAGGGTGAGGGTGAGAGTTAGGGTTAGGGTTTGGTTTAGGGTTAGGGTGATTGTTAGGGTGAGTGTGAGGTTTAGTGTTATGGTTAGCGTTAGTGTTAGGGTGAGGGTTAGGGTTAGGGTGAAGGTTATGGTTAGGATGAGGGTTAGGGTTAGGGTTAGGGTTAGGGTTAGGGTTAGGGTTATGTTGAGGGTGAGGGTGAGGGTGAGGGTTAGGGTTAGGTTGAGGTTTAGGTTTCAGTTTAGGGTTAGAGTTAGGGTTAGGGTGAGGGTGAGGTTTAGGGTTAGAGTTAGGGTTAGGGTTAGGATGAGATTTAGGTTAAGGGTGAGGGTTAGGGTTAGTGTGAGGGTTAGTGTTAGGGTTAGGGTTAGTGTTAGGGTGAGGGTAAGTGTTATGTTGAGGGTTAGGATTAGCGTGAGGGTTATGGTTATGCTGAGGGTTAGGTTTAGGGTTATGGTTATTGTTAGGTTTAGGGTTAGGGTTACGGTTACCGTGAGGTTGAGGGTGAGGGTTAGGGTTAGTTTAGGGTGTGGTTTAGTGTTAGGGGTAGAGTTAGAATTAGGGTTAGAGTGAGGGTGAGGTTTAGGGGTAGAATTAGGGTTAGGGTGAGTTTTAGGGTGATTTTTAGGGTTAGAAGGAGCGGTAGTGTTAGCGTTAGGGTTAGTGTTAGGGTGAGGGTAAATATTAGGCTGAGGGATAGGGTTAGGTTGAGGGTTAGGGTTAGGGTTTGGGTTATTGTTAGGGTTAGGTTTATACGGGTACGGTAAGGGTGAGGGTATGGGTTAGGTTTAGGGTTAGGATGAGGTTTAGGTTTCGGTTCATGTTAGAGTTAGGCTTAGGATGAGGGTGAGGTTTAGGGGTAGAGTTAAGGTTAGTGATAGGGTTAGGGATAGGGTGAGGGTTAGGGTTAGGCTTTGGCTTAGGCTTAGGCTTAGGCCGAGCATGAGGGGGAGGGTTAGGGTTCGGGTTAGGGTGAGGTTTAGGTTTAGGATTAGTGTAAGTGTTAGGATGAGGTTTAGGGTTAGGATTAGGTTTAGGGTGAGGGCTAGGATGAGGGTTAGGGTGAGGGTTAGGGTTAGGATAGGGTTATGTATAGGATTTGGGTTAGGGTGAGGGTGAGTGTGAGGGTTAGGTTTGGGTTAGGCTTAGGGGTAGGGTGAGGGTTAGGGTTATGTTTTGGGTTAGGGTGAGGGTGAGGCTGAGGATTAGGTTTAGGTTTAGGGTTTGGTTTAGGGTTAGGGTATGTGTTAGGGTTAGGGTTACGGTTATGGTTACAGTGAGGTTAGGTTTTGTGTTAGAGTTAGGGTTAGGGTTAAGTTAGGGTTAGGCTGAGGGTGATGGTGAGGCTGAGGATTAGGGTATGGTTAGGGTTATTGTTAGGGTTATGGTTAGGGTGAAGTTTGCATTGAGGGTGAGGCTGAGGGTGAGGGTGAGGGTTATGGTTAGGGTGTGGGTTAGGGTTAGGGTTACTGTTATTGTTAGGGTTAGGGTTAGAGTTACAGTGAGGTTGAGGGTGAGGTTGAGGGTTAGGGTTAGGGTTAGTTTTAGGATTAATGTTAGGGTTAGGGTTAGGGCGAGGGTGACGTTAGGGTTAGAGTTAGGTTTGCGAGAGGGTTACGGTGAGTTTTAGGGTTAGGGTTAGTGTTAGGGTTAGGGTGAGGGTGAGGGTTAGGTTGAGGTTTAGGCTGAGGCTTAGGATTAGGCTGAGGGTGAGGATGGGGGTGAGTATTAGGGTTAGAGTGATGGTTAGGTTTAGGGTTAGGGTTATTGTTAGGGTTAGGGTTAGAGTTATGGTGAGGGTGAGGGTGTGGGTGAGGGTTAGGGTTAGGGTTAGGGTGGGGTTTAGGGTTAGGGTTAGGGTGAGGGTGATGTTTAGGGTTAGATATAGGTTTAGGGGGAGGGTTATGGTGAGGGTTAGGTTTAGGGTTAGTGTTAGGGATAGGTTGAGGGTGAGGGTTCGGTCGAGGTTTAGGGTTAGGGTTAGGGTATGGGTTAGGGTTAGTGTTAGGATGAGGGTAAGTGTTAGGGTGAGGGTTTGGGTTTGGGTGAGGGTTATGTTTTGGGTGAGGGTGAGGGTTAGTATTAGGGGTGGGGTTAGGGTTATTGTTAGTGTTATGGTTAAGGTTAAGTTTACGGTTAGGGTGAGGTTGAGGTTGAGGGTTAGGTTTAGGGTTAGGGTGAGGTTTAGGGTTCGGGTTCGGGTTAGGGTTAGGGTTAGGGGTAGGGTGAGGGTTTGGGTTATGTTTAGGGTTACGGTGAAGGTGAGGGTTAGGGTGAGGTTTAGGGTTAGGGTGAGGGTTAGGGTGAGGGTGAGGTTTAGAGTTCGACTTAGGGTAAGGGGGAGGGTTAGGTTGAAGGTTAGGGCTAGGGTTATTGTTAGGGTTAGGATTAGGGTGAGGGTTAGGTTGAGGTTTATGGTTAGGGTTATGCTTAGGATTAGGATTACTGTTATGATGAGGATGAGTGTGAGGGTTAGGGATAGGTTTAGGCTTAGAGTTAGGCTGAGGGTTAAGGTGTAGGTAAGTTTTATGTTTAGGGTTAGGGTTAGGGTGAGGGTTAGGGTTAGGTTTAGGGTGAGGGTGAGGGTTCGATTGAGGGTTAGGGTTATGTTGAGGGTCATGGTTAGGGTGACGGTTAGGTTTAGTGTTAGGGTTATTGTTAGGGTTAGGGTTAGGTTTAAGGTGAGGTTGAGGGTGAGGGTTAGGTTTAGGTTTAGGGTGAGGTTTAGTTTTAGGTTTAGGGTTAAAGTTAGGGTTAGGGTGATGGTGAGGTTTAGGGTTAGAGTTAGGATTAGTGTTAGGGTTAGGTATAAGGTGAGGGTTAGGGTGAGGTTTAGAGTTCGGGTTAGGCTTAGGCTTAGGCTTAGGCTTTGGCTGAGAGTGAGGGTGAGGGTTAGGGTTAGGGTTAGGGTGAGGATTAGGGTTAGGTTTAGGGTGAGGGTTAGGATGAGGTTTAGGGTTAGGGTTAGGGCTAGGGTTAGGTTTTGTGTTAGGGTTAGGGTTAGTTTTAGGGTTAGGGTTAGGGTTAGGGTGAGGGTTAGGGTTAGGGTTAGGCTTAGGCTTAGGCTTAGGGTTAGGTTTAGGGTTATTTTTAGTGTTATGGTTAGTGTTAATTTTGCGGTGAGGATGAGGCACAGGGTGAGGGTTATGGTTATTGTTAGGGTTAGGGTTACTGTTATTGTTAGGTTTAGGGTTAGAGTTACGTTCACATTGAGAGTGAGGGTGAGGGTGACATTAGGGTGAGGTTTACGGTGAGGTTTAGGGTTAGGGTTAGGTTTAGTGTAAGGGTGCTGGTGAGGTTTAGGGTTTGAGTTCAGGTTAGGGGGAGGGTTAGGGTGAGGGTTAGGGTTAGGTTTAGTGGTAGCATTAGGGTGAGGGTGAGGGTTAGGTTGAGGTTTAGGGATAGGGTTAGGGTTAGGATTAGGGTTAGGGTGAGAGTGAGGGTGAGGGTTAGTGTTAGGGTTAGGCTTAGGCTTAGGGTTAGGCTGAGGGTGAGGGTGGGGGTGAGGATTTGGTTTAGGGTGATCGTTAGGTTTAGAGTTAGTGTTATTGTTAGGGTTAGGGTTAGAGTTATGGTGAGGCTGAGGGTGCAGGTGAGGGTTAGGATTAGGGTCAGGGTGAGGTTTAGGGTTAGGTTTAGAGATAGGGTTAGGGTGAGGGTGAGGTTTAGGGTTAGAGTTAGGGTTAGTGTTAGGGACAGGCTTAGGGTTAGGCTGAGGGTGAGGGTGGGGTTGAGGATTAGGGTTAGTGTTAGTGTTAGGGTTAGGGTTATAGTTAGGGTTACAGTTAGGTTTAGGGTTCGATTAGTATTAAGTTTAAGGTGAGGGTGAGTGTGAGGGTTAGTGTTATTTTTAGGGTTAGGATTAGGGTTAGGGTGAGGGTGAGTTTTAGGGTTAGGGTTAGGTTTAGAGTGAGGTTTAGGGTGAGGGTTAGGGTTAGGGTTAGTTTTAGGGTTAGGTTTTGGGTTAGTGTTAGGATTAGGGTTACTGTGACTGTGAGTGTGAGGCTTAGGGTTAGCGTTAGTGTTAGCCTGAGGCTGAGGATGAAGTTGAGGGTTAGATTTATGGTTAGGGTATGGTTTATGTTTAGAGTGAGGGTTATAGTGAGGGTTAGGGTTAAGATTAGGCTTAGGGTATGTGCTAGGGTTAGGGATAGGGTTAGGGTTCAGGTTAGGGTGACGTTTAGTTTTAGGTTTAGTGTCAGAGTTTGGGTTGGTGTGAGGGTTTGGGTTAGGGTTAGAGTTACCGTGAGGGTGAGGTTTAGGGTTAGGTTTAGGGTTAGGTTTATTCTTAGGGTTAGGGTTAGGGTTAAGGTTAAGGTAAGGGTAAGGGTGAGGGTGATGTTGAGGGTTATGGTTAGGGTTAGGATGAGGATTAGAGTTAGGGTTAGGGTTAGGGTCAGGGTGAGGTTTAGGGTTAGAGTTAGGGTTAGGGTTAGGGTTAATGTGAGTGTTAGGGTTAGGGTTAGTGTTACAGTTAGGGTTATGGTGAGGGCTAGTGTGAGGGTGAGGGTTAGGGTTAGTGTTAGGCTTTGGCTTTGGGTTCAGCTGAGGGTGAGGGTGAGGGTTAGGGTGAGGGTGAGGGTGAGAATTAGGGCTAGAGTTACGTTAAGGGTGAGGGTTAGGGTGAGGGTTAGTGTTAGTGTTAGGGTTAGGGTTAGGGTTAGTGTTAGTGTTAGGGTTAGGGTGAGGGTTAGGATGAAGGTAAGGGTTAGGGTTAGGGTTAGGATTAGGATTAGGGTTAGTGTTAGGGTGAGTGCTTGTGTTAGGCTTAGGGTTAGGGTTAGGCTTAGCATTAAGCTCAGGGTGAGGGTGAGGGTTAGGGTAAGCGTTCCGCTTAGGGTTATCATTTGGGTGAGAATTATGGTTCGGGTTAAGTTTAGGGTTAGGATGAGGGTTAGGGTTAGGGTTACAGCCAAGGTGAGGCGTAGGGGTAGGTTGAAGGTTTGGGTTAGTATTAGGGTTAGGGTGAGGGTTATGATTAGATTTAGGGTGAGAGTTAGGATGAGGATTAGGTTTTGGATGGTGGTTAGGGTGAGGGCTAGGGTGAGGGTGAGGATTTGGGTTAGTGTTAGGGTGAGGTTTAGGGTTAGGGTGAGGGTTAGGATGAGGGTTAGGGTTACAGTGAGGGTTATGGTTAGGGTTAGAGTGAGGGTTATGTTTAGGATTAGGGTTAGGGTGAGGGTTAGGGTTAGGGTTAGGGTGAGTGTTAGGATGAGGATTAGGGTTAGGATTATTTTTAGAGTGAGGGCTAGGGTGAGGGTGAGGGTTAGAATTAATGTTAAGGTGAGGTTTAGTGTTAGGGTTATGGTGAGGGTTAGGGTTATGGTGAGGGTGAGGGTGAGGGTAAGGGTGAGGGTTAGGGTTAGGGTTAGGGTAAGATTTAGGGTCAAGGTTAGGATTTGGATTAGGGTGAGTGTGAGGTTTAGGGTTAGAGTTATGTTTAGTGGGAGGGTTAGGGTGTGGGTTAGGGTTAGGGTTAGTGTTAAGGTTAGGGTTAGGTTGAGGGTTAGGTTGAGATTTAGGGTTAGGGTTAGGGTTAGTGTTAGGATTACTGTTAGGGTGAGGGTGAGTGTGAGGGTTAGGTTTAGGGTTTGGGTTAGGCTTAGTGTTAGGCTGAGGGTGAGGTTGAGGTGAGGGTTATGGTTAGGGTGAGGGTTGGGGGTAGGTTTAGGGTGAGGGTTAGAATTAGGATTAGGGTTAGCGTGTGGGTAAGGTTTTGCATGAGGTTTAGGGTTACAATTAGGGTTAGGGTGAGGGCTAAGGTGAGGGTGAGGGTTAGCGTTAGGATTAGGATCAGGTTGAGAGTGTTAGGGTTAGGGTGAGTTATGATGAGGGTGAGGGTTAGGGTTAGGATTAGTGTTAGGGATAGGTTTTGAGTTAGATTTAGGGTTAGGATGAGGGTTAGGGTGAGGGGTAAGGTTAGGTTTAGGGTGAGGGTTAGAGTTATTGTAAGCATCAGCGTAAGGGTTAGGGTTAGGGTGAGGGTGAGTATAAGGTTTAGGGTGAGGGTTAGGGTGAGGGTGAGGGTTTGGGATAGGGTTAGGGATAGGGTGACACTTAGCTTGAGGGTTAGGGTTAAGGTTTCGGGTGAGGGTTAGGGTGAGGGTTAGGGTTAGGGTTTCGTGTTTGGGTTAGGGTTAAGTTTAGGGTGAGATTTAGAGTGAGTGTGAGGGTGAGGGTTAGGTTTAGGTTTATGGTGTGGGTAAGTGATAGCGTGAGGGTTAGGGTGAGTGTTAGAGTTAGCAGCAGGGTTAGAGTGAAGTTTAGGGTGAGGGTTAGGGTTAGGGATAAGGTGAGCTTGAGGGTGATTGTTAGGGTTAGGGTTAGGGTGAGTTATAGGGTTAGGGTGAGGGTTAGGGTTAGGGTTAGCATGAGGGTGAGGGTGAGGGTGACGGTTAGGGTTAGAGTTTGGGTGAGGTTTAGGTTTAGTGTGAGGTTTAGGGTGAGGATGAGGTTCAGGGTTAGGGTGAGTTTTAAGGTAATGGTGAGGGTTAGGGTTAAGGTTAGTGTTAGGGTGAGGGTTAGGGTGAGGGTGAGGGTTAGGGTTACTGTTAGGGTGAGGGTTAGAGTTATCTTTAGTGTTAAGGTTAGGGTGAGTGTTTGGGTTAGTGTTAGGCTTAGGGTTAAGGTGAGGGTGATGGTGAGGATGAGGGTTAGAGTGAGGGTTAGCATTAGGTTGAGGGTTAGGTTTAGGTTTAGGGTTAGGGTTATTGTTAGGGTTAGACTTAGGGTGAGGTTGAGGATGAGGGTGAGGGTGAGGGTGTGGGTTAGGGTTAGGGTTAGGTTTAGGGTGAGGGTGAGGGTTAGGGTTAGGGTTAATGTTAGGCTTAGGGTGATTGTTACGGTTAGTGTGAGGCTTAGTGTTAGGGTTAGGGTTGGTGTTAGGGTGAGGGAAAGTGTTAGGGTGAGGATTAGGGTTAGGGTGAGGGTTAGGAATAGGTTGAGGGTTAGGATTAGGGTTCTGGTTAAGGTGAGGGTGAGGGTGATGCTTAGGGTTAGGGTTAGGTTGAGGGATAGGGTGAGGGTTAGGTTTAGGGTGAGGGTTAGGGTTAGGGTGAGAGTTAGCCTCAAATTAACATTTGAGGGTGGGGTGAAGGTCAGGTTTATGGTGTGGGTTAGGGTTAGGGTGATGGCTAGATTAGTGTGATGATTAGGGTTAGGGTGAGAGTTAGGGTTAGGTTTAGGGTGAGGGATACGGTGAGGTTTAAGTTTAGGTTTAGAGTGAGGGTTAGGTTTAGTGTGAGGGTTACAGTTAGGGTTAGGGTGAGGGTGAGGGTTAGGGTTAAGGGTGAGGGTTAGGGTAATGCTGAGGGTTATGTTTAGGATTAGCTTTAGAGTTAGTTTTCGGCTGAGGGTGAGAGTGAGGGTGAGTGTGAGGTTTAGGATTAGGGTTAGGTTTAGGGTGAAGGGTAGTGTGAGGGTGAGTGTTAGGGTAAAGATGAGCGCGAGGTTGAGGGTGAGGTTCTCGGTTAGGTAGTGGTTAGAGTTAGGGTGAGGATTAGGTGAGAGTTAGGGTGAGGGTGAGGGTTAGGGTTAGGGTTAGAGAGAGGGTTATGTTAGGGGTTAAGGTTAGAATTAGGGTGAGGGTTAAGGTGAGGATGAGGGTTAGGGTTAGGGTTAGAGAGAGGGTTAGGTTAGGGGTTAAGGTTAGAATTAGGGTGAGGGTTAGGGTGAAGGGTAGGGTTAGGGTTAGGGTGAGCATAAAGGTTCATGTGAGGGTTAGGGTTAGGGTGAGGATAAAGTAAGGGTAAGGGTAAGGGTTACTTTTAGGGTGAGGTTTAGGGTTAGGATTAGTGTTAAGGTGAGTGTAAGGGTGAGGGTTAGGGTTAGGCTTAGGGTTAAGATGAGGGTGAGGGTGAGGGCGAGGGTTAGCGTGAGGTTTAGTGTTAGGGTGAGGGTTAGGTTTAGGGTTAGGGTTTGGGTTATTGTTAGGGTTAAGGTTAGGGCGAGGGTGAGGATAAGGTTTAGTGTGATGTATAGGGTGAGTGTGATGGTTAGGGTGAGGGTGAGGGTGAGGTTTTGGTTGAGTGTTTGGGTTAGGTTTAGGGTGAGAGTGAGTGTGAGGGTTAGGGTTAGGGTTAATATTAGGCTTAGAATTAGGCTGAGGGTGAGGGTGAGTGTGAGAGTTAGGGTTAGGGTTAGTGTGAGGCTTAGGCTTAGGGTGAGGGTGAGGGTTAGGGATAGGGTCATGGTTAGGGTGGGGGTGAGGGTGAGGCTTAGGGTGAGGGTGAGGGTGAGTGTTAGGGTGCGGGTAAGTTTTAGGGTTAGATTTAGGGTTAGGGTGAGGGTTAGGATGATGGTTAGGATGAGGGGCAGGGTTAGGGTTATGGTGAGGTTCAGGGTTAGTTTGAGGGTGACCGTTACGGTTGGGTTTAGGGTGAAGGTTAAGGTGAGGGTTAGGGATAGGTTTAGGGTTAGGCTGAGGGTTAGGGTGAGGGTAAGTTTTAGGGTGAGGGTTAGGGTGAGTGTGAGGGTTAGGTTTAGGGAGAGATTTAGGTTTATGGAGAGGATTAGGGTTCGGTTTAGGGTGAAGGTGAGGGTGATGGTGTGGGTTAGGGTAAGGATTAGGTTTAGGGTTAGGGTTAGGGTTATTGTTAGGGTTAGGGTTATGGTTACGGTTAAGGTGAGGTTGCGGGTGAGGTGAGGTTTAGCGTTAGGGTTAGCGTTAGGGTGAGGGTTTTGGTGAAGGTAAGTGTTGGGGTGATGGTTAGGGTTAGGGTGAGGTTGAGGGGGAGGTTGAGAGTTAGTGTTAGGGTTAGGGTTAGGGTGAGGTTTAGGGTGAGGTTGAGGTTTAGTGTTAGGGTTAGTGTTAGGGTGAGATTAAGGGTTAGGTTGAGGGTTAGGTTGAGTGTTAGGGTTAAGTTAGGGTGAGGGTTAGGGTTAGGGTGAGGTTTAGGGTTAGTGAAGGTTAGTGTTGGGTTAGGCTTAGTGTTAGGTTGAGGGTAATGTTTAGATTGAGGTTTAGGTTGCGGGTGAGGGTTAGGGTTAGCGTGAGGGTTAGGGATAGGGTGAGGATTAGGGTGAGGTTTAGGGTTAGGGTGATCTTTAGGGTGAGGGTTAGGGTGAGGTTGAGGGTGAGGGTGAGGATTAGGCTTAGGGTTAGGGTGAGGGTGAGTGTGAGGGTTAGGGTTAGGGTTAGGCTTTGGGTTAGGCTGAGGGTCGGGTTGAGTGTGAGTGTTAGGGTTAGGGTTAGGGTTAGGGATAGGGTCATGTTTAGGGTGAGGGTTGTTGTGAGAGTAGGTGTTAGGGTTACACTTAGTGTTAGGGTGAGTGTAAGGGTGAGGTTGAGGATTAGCATTAGGGTGAGGGTTAGCGTTAATGTGAGGGTTAGGGTTTCGGTAAGGGTGAGGTTGAGGGTGATGGTGAGGCTTAGGGTTAGGCTGAGTGTGATGGTGAGGGTGTGGGTGAGGATTAGAGTTAGGGTGAGTTTTAGGGGTAAGGTTAGCGTGAGGGTTTGGGTTAGGCTTAAGTTTAGGATGAGGGTTAGGTTGAGGGGTATGGTTATGGTTAGTGTGAGCGTTAGGGTTAGCGTTAGGGTTAGGCATAGGTTTAGGGTTAGGGTGAGGTTTAGGATGAGGTTTAGGGTTACAGTAAGGGTTAGGGTTAGGGTTAGGATGAAATTTAGGGAGAAGGTTAGGATGAGGCTTAGGGTGAAGGTTCGGTTTAGGGTTCGGGTTAGGTTTATGGTGAGGGTGGAGGTGAGGGTGAGAGTGAAGGTTAGGGTTAGAGTTAGGATGAGGGTGAGGATTAGGGTTAGGGTTAGGGTTAGGTTTAGGCTGAGGATAAGGCTGAGGGTGTGGGTGAGGATTAGGGTTAGGTTGAGTGTTAGGGTTAGTGTTAACGTAAGGGTTTGGGTTAGGGTTAAGTTTAGGATGAGAGTTAGTTTGAGGGGTATGGTTACAGTTAGATTGAGCATTAGGGTTAGCGTTAGGGTTAGGGATAGGGTTAGGGTTAGGGTTAGGCTTAGGGTGAGGTGGTTGAGGGTGAGGGTGAGGGTTAGGGTTAATGTGAGGTTTAGGGTTAGGATTAGCTTTAAGGTTAGGGTGAGGGTTAGGTTTAGGTTTAGGGTTAGAATGAGGGTTAGGCCTAGGGTTAGGTTTAGGTTTCAGGTGAGGGTAAGGGTTAGGGTGAGTTTTAGGGTGAAGGTGAGGATTAGGTTAAGGCTTAGGGTTAGCGTGAGGGTTAGGGTTAGGGTTAGGGTGAGGGTGAGGTTTAGGGTGACGGTGAGGGTGAGGGTTAGGTTTAGGTGAGGGTTAGGGATAGGGTTGGGGTTAGGTTGAAGTTTAGGGTTAGGGTTAGGGTTAGAGTTAGGGTGAGGGTGAGTGTGAGGTTTAGGGTTAGGTTTAGGGTTAGGTTAGGGTTAGGCTGAGGGTGAGGGTGAGGGTGAGGGTGAGGTTTAGGGTTAGGATGAGGGTTAGATTTTGGGTTAGGGTTAGAGTTGGGTTGAGGGTTAGGTTTGCGTTTCGGAAGTGGGTTTGGCTGAGGGTTATGTTTATGGTTAGGGTGAGGTTTAGGGTTAGTGTGAGGGTTAGGATGAGTGTTAGGGTGATGGTGAGGGATAGGGTTAAGGTGAGGGTAAGGGTTAGGGTGAGAGTGAAGTTTAGGTTTAGGATTAGGTTTATGATTAGGGTGAGGGTTAGGGATAGGGTTAGGATTAGGGTGAGGGTTAGGGTGAGGGTTAGGGTTAGGGTTAGGATTAGGGTGAGGTTGAGGTTTAATGTGAGGGTTAGGTTTAGGATGATGACAAGGATTAGGTTTACGGTGAGGTTTATGATTAGGGTGATACTTAGGGTGAGGGTGAGGTTTAGTGTGAGGGTGAGGGTGAAGGTGTAGTTGAGGGTTAGGGTTAGGGTGAGGGTTAATGTGACGGTGACGGTGAGGGTTAGGGTGAAGTTGAGGGTTTGGGATAGGGTTAGTGTGTGGGTTAGGATTAGGGTTAGGATTAGGGTGAGGGGTAGGGTGAGGGGTAGGGTGAGGGGTAGGGTGAGGGATAGGATTAATGTGAGGATTACGGTTAGGTTTAGGGTTAGTGTGAGGATAAGGATAATATTGAGGTTTAGGGTGAGAGTGAAGTTTAGGGTTAGCGTTAGGGTTAAGGTGAGGGTTATTGTGAAGGTTAAGGTGAGGGTTAGGTTTAGTATGAGGGTGAGGGTTAGAGTTAGGTTTAGATTGAGGGTTAGGGTTAGGGTGAGGTTTAGGTTCCGGTTAGGGTGAGGGTTCGGGTTCGGGTGAGTTTTAGGGTGTGGGTGACGGTTAGGGTTAGGGTGAGGGTTAGGGTTACGGTGAGGATTAGGGTTAGGGTTAGGGTTAGGGTTATAGTGAGGGTAAGGGTTAGGGTGAGGTTTAGGGTGATGGTGAGTTTTAGGGATAGCGTTAGTGTTAGGGTGAGGGTTAGGGTGAGGGTTAGGATCCAGGTTAGGTTAGGTGAGGGTGAGGGTTATCGTTAGGTTTAGGGTTAGGTTTAGGGTGAGGGTAAGGTTTAGGGTGAGCGTTAGGTTGAGGGTGAGGGTTAGGGTTAAGTTGAGGGCTAGGGTGAGCGTTAGGGTGAGATTTCAGTTGAGGGTTAGGGTTAGGGTTAGGGTGAGGTTGAGGGTGAGGGTGAGACTTAGGGTTAGGTTTAGGGTGAGGATGAGGTTTAGGTTGAGGTTTAGTGTTACTGTTAGGGTTAGGGTTAGGGTGAGGGTAAGGGTTAGAGTGAGGTTTTCGGTGAGGGTGAGGGTTAGGGATAGCATTAGCGTTAAGGATAGGTTTAGGATGAGGGTTAGGGTTAGTGATAGGGTTAGGGAGAGGGTGAGGGTTAGGGTTAGGGTTATGGTGAGGGTTAGGGTTAGGGTTAGGGTGACGGTGAGGGTAAGGGATAGGGTGAGGACTAGGGTTAGGGTTAGGTTTAGGGTAAGGTTTAGGTTTAGGGTGAGGGTGAGAGTGAGAGTTAGGTTTAGGATTAGGCTTAGGTGTAGGGTTCGGCTTAGGGTGAGGGTGAGCGTGAGTGTCAGAGTTAGATTTATGGTGAGGGTTAGGGTTAGTGTTAGGGTTATGGTGAGGGTGAGAGTTAGGGTTAGGGTGACGGTGAGGGCAAAGGTCAGGGTGAGGGCTAGGTTTTGGGTTAGGGTTAGGTTGAGGTTTAGGTTTAGAGTGAGTGTGAGGTTGAGGGTTTGGTTTAGGTGTAGGGTTCAGCTTAGGGTGAGAGTGAGGGTGAGTGTCAGAGTTAGGTTAAGGGTGAGGGTTAGGGTTATGGTTATTTTTAGGGTGAGGGTTAGGGTGAGGGTTAGGGTGAGGTGAGGGTCAGGTTGAGGGTGAGGGTGAGGGTTAGGGTTTGGGTGAGGGTTAGGGTTAGGGTTAAGTTTAGGGTGAGGGTTTGGGTTAGTGTTAGTGTTAGGATTATGATTAGGCTGAGGGTTAGGTTTAGGTTTAGGGTGAGGGTAAGTGTTAGGGTGAGGGTGAGGGTTAGGTTTAGGATTAGGGTTAGGGTTAGGGCGAGGGTTAGGGATAGGGTTAGGATTAGGGTGAGGGTTTTATTTAGGGTTAGGTTTAGAGTTAGGGTGAAGGTGAGGGTGAGGGTTAGCGTTTGGATTAGGGTTAGGGTTAGGCTGAGGTTGATGTTGAGCGTGAGGGTTAGGGTTAATGTGAGGGTTAGAGTTAGGGTTAGCTTTAAGGTTAGGGTGATGGTTAGGGTTAGGGTTAGGAGGAGGGTAAGGTTTAGGGTGAGGGTTAGGGTGAGGGTGAGGGTTAGGGTTAGGCTTAGGGTTAGACTGAGGGTTAGTGTTAGGGTTAGAGTTAGGGTTAGGGTGAGGGTAAGGGTAAGGGTGAAGTTTTGGGTGAGAGTGAGGGATAGGCTTAAGGTCAGGGAAAGGGTTAGGGGCGAGGTTTCTGGTGAGGTTGAGGGCTAATGTTAGCATTAGGGTTATGGTGAGTGTGAGGGTTAGGGTTAGAGTTAGGGTTATGTGTTGGGATATGGTGAGGATTAGGGTTAGGATTAGGTTTCCGGTGAGGGGTAGGTTGAGCGGTAGGGTTAGGGTTACAGTTAGGGTGAGGGTTAGAGTTAGGGTGACAGTAAGGGTAAAGGAGAGGTTTAGGATGAGGATTAGGGTTAGGGTTAAGGTGAGGGTGAGGATTAGATTGAGGATTAGTGTTAAGTTTAGAGTGAGGTTTAGGGTGAGGATGAGGGTTAGGGTTAGGGTGAGGGCTAGGGTGAGGGTGAGGGTTAGGGATAGGGTTAGGTTAAGGTTTAGGGTTAAGGTGAAGGTTAGGGTTAGTGTGAGGGTTAGTGTTAGGACTAGGTTTAGACTTAGGGTGAGGGTAAATGTTAGGGTGAGGGTTAGCATTTGGGTGAGGGTTATAGATAGGGTTATTGTTAGGGTTAGGTTCAGGGTTATTGTTAGGGTTAGGGTTAGGGTTACAGTTACGGTGAGGGTGAGGGTGAGGGTTAGGGTTTATGTGAGGGTTAGGGTTAGGGTGAGGGCTAAGGTTAGGTTTAGGGTTAGGGTGAGGTTTAGATTTAGTGTGAGAATGAGGGTGAGGGTCAGAGTTAGTTTAGGGTGAGTGTTAGGTTTATGGATAGGGTTTGGGTGAGGATGAGGGTTAGGGTGAGGGTTATGGTGATGGTGAGGGTGAGGGTTAGGTTTAGGGGGAGGGATAGGCTTATGGTTATGGTTAGGGTGAGTGTGAGGGTGTGGGTTACGGTGAGCTTGATGGTGAGGTTGAGGGTGAGGGTGAGGGTTAGGATTTGGGTGAAGGTTAAGTTTAGGGTTTGGGTTAATGTTAGGTTGAGGGTTAGGGTTAGGGTTAGGATGAGGGTTAGGCTGAGGGTTAGGTTTAGGGTTAGGGTGTGGGTAAGTGTTAGGGTGAGGGTGAGGGTTAGGATTAGGTTTAGGGTTAATTTTAGGGTGAGAGTAAGGGTGAGTGTTTTGGTTAGGGTTAGGTTTAGAGTTAGGGTGAGGTTGAAAATTAGGTTTAGGTTTTGGATTAGGTTTAGGGTTAGGCTGAGTGTGAGGTTGAGGGTGACAGTTAGGGTGAAGTTTAGGGTTAGGGTTAGTGTTAGGATGAGGGTTAGGCTGAGGGTTAGGGTTACGTGTCGGATAAGGGTAAGGGTTCGGGTGAGAGTGAGGTTTAGGGTTAGGCTTAGGGTTAGGGTGACGTTTAGGGTGAGGTTTAGTTTTAGGGTTAGCGTTAGGGTTAGATTGAGCGTTAGGGTGTGGGTAAGGGTAAGGGTGAGGATTAGGATGATGGTGAGGGATAGGGTTAAGGTGAGGGTAAGGGTTACAGAGAGGCTTAGGGTGAGGCTGAGTGTTAATGTAGCATTAGGGGTACGGTGAGGGTGAGGGTTAGGGTGAAGGTTAGGGTTAGGGTTAGGGATAGGGTGAGGATTAGGGTTAGGGTTAGGGTGACAGTGAGGCTGAGGGGTAAGGGTTAGGGTTAGTGTTAGGGTGAGGGTTAGGGTGTGGGTTAATGTTAGGGTTAGGCTTAGGGTGAGGTTGAGGGTGAGGGTAAGGATTAGGGTGAGGGTTATGGTGAGGTTGAGGTTTAGTGTTAGCATTAGGGTTAGGTTTAGTGTTAGGGTTAGGGTTAGGATTAGGGTTAGGGTGAGGGTGAGGGTTAGGATGTGGGTGAGTTTTAGGGTATATGTGATTGTTATTGTTAGGGTGAGGGTTAAGGTGACGGTGAGGGTTAGGGTTAGGGTGAGGGTTAGGGTTAGGGTGATGTTTAGGGTGAGGGTGAGGTTTAGGGTGAGGTTAGTGTAAGGGGAAGGATTAGGGTTAGGGTTAGGGTGAGGGTTAGGTTTATGTTTAGGGTGAGGGTGAGGGTTAGGATGAGGGTGAGGGTGAGGGTGAAGGTTTAGGTGAGGATTAGTGTTAGGGTTAATGTTAGGGTGAGGGTGAGGGTGAGAGTTAGGGTTAGGGACAGGGTTAGGTTTAGGGTGAGGGTGAGGGTGAGGGTTATGGTTACGGTGAGCTTTAGGGTTATGGTTAGGGTGAGTTTATGTGTGAGGATTAGTGTTAGGGTTAGGGTTATGTTGAGGGTAAGGGTTATGGTGAGGTTAAGGTGAGAGTGAGGGTTAGGGTTAGGGTGAGGGTTAAGATTAGGGTAAGGGTTAGGATGATGGTTAGGCTGAGGGTTAGGGTTAGGGTGAGGTTTAGGGCTAGGTTTAGGGTTAGAATAAGTGTTAGGCTGAGGGTTAGGGTTAGGCTTAGTGTGAGGGTTAGGTTTAGGGTTAGGGTGAGGGTAAAGTTTAGGGTGATGGTTAGGGTGAATGTGAGGGTTATGGTTAGGGTGACGGTTAGGGTGAAGGTTAGGTTTAGGGTTCGGCTTAGCGTGAAGGTTAGGGTGTGGGTAAGTGTTTGGGTGAGGGTTAGGGTGAGGGTGAGGGTTAGGGTTAGCATTAAGGTTAGGGTGTGGGTGAGGATTAGGGTGAGGGTTTGGGTTAAGGTTAAAGATAGGGTGAGGATTAGGTTTAGGTTTAGGTTTAGGGTGAGTGTTAGGCAGAATGGTAGCTTTAGGGTTAGGGTGAGGGTTAGGTTTAGTGTTAGTGTTAGGGTTAGGGTTAGAGTGACAGTAAGGGTTAGGGTGAGGTTTAGGGTGAGTGTGAGTATTAGGGTTAGAATTAGGTTTAGCCTTAGGGTTAGGATGAGTGTTAGGGTTAGGGTGAAGGAGAGGGTGAAGGTTAGTATTAGGGTGAGGTTTAGGGTTAGGGTTAGGGTGAGGGTGAGGTTTTGGGTGAAGGTAAGTGTTACGGTGAGGGTTAGGGTGAGGCTGAGGTTTAGGGTTAGCATTAGGGTGAGGGTGAGGGTGAGGGTTAGTGTGAAGTTTTGGCTTAAGGTTATGGATAGGGTGAGGAATAGGGTTAGGTTTAGGTCGAGGGTGAGGGTTAGGTTGAGGGGTAACATTAGAATTTGGGTGAGGGTTAGGTTTAGTGTGAGGGTTAGGGTTAGGGTTAGGGTGACGGTAAGGGTTAGGGTGATGGTTAGGGTGAGTGTGAAGTAGGGTGAGGGTTAGGGTTAGGGTGAGAGTTAGGGATAGGTTTAGGGTTAGGTTGAGGGTTAGGGTTATGGTTAGGATTAGAGTTAGGGTGAGGGTAAGGTTTAGGGTGAGGGTTAGGGTGAGGTTGAGGTTTAGGGTTAGGGTGAGGGTGAGGGTAAGTGTTATTGTGAGGACTAGGGTTAGGGTTAGGGTTAGGGTGAGTGTTAGGGTTATGGTGAGGGAGAGGGTGACGGTTAGGTTCAGTATTAGGGTTAGGGTTAATGTGAGGGTTAGTGATAGGGTTATGGTTATTGTGAGGGTTAGAGTTAGGGTTAAGGTGAGGGTTAGTCTGAGAGGTATGGTTAGGGTTAGGGTGAGGGTTAGGCTTAGTGTGAGGATTATGGTTAGGGTGAGCGTTAGGGTTAGGTTCAGGGTTAGGGTGAGGGTGAGTGTGAGGGGGAGGGCTAGGATGAGGGTTTGGGTAAGGGTGAGGGTGAGGTTTTCCGTTAGGTAAGGTTTAGGGTTAGGTTTAGTGTGAGGATTATGGTGAGTTTGTGGGTTAGGGTTAGTGTGAGGGTGAGGGTGAGGATTAGTGCTAGGATGAGTGTTAGGGTTAGGGTTAGGGTGAGGGTGAGGGTGAGGGTTTGGCATAGGGTTAGTGTGAGGGTTAGGGTTACGGTGAGGGTTATGGTTAGGGTGAGGGTTAGGGTTAGGGGTAGTGTGAGGGTTTGGTTTAGGTTTAGGGTGAGGGTTAGGGTTAGGGTGAGGTTTAGGGTGAGGGTTAGGCGAGAGTTATGGTTAGGGTGATATTTATTATGAGGGTGAGTGTTCGTGTGAAAGTGGGTGTTCGTGTGAGGGTGAGGGTTCTGGTGAGGGTGAGGATTAGGGTGTGGTTGAGGGTTAGGTTTAGGATGAGAGTCAGGGTGAGGTGTAGGGATAGGGTTAGGGTTAGGGTTAGTGTGAAGATTAGGGTTAGGGTTAGGGTTAGGGTTAGTGTGAGGATAAGAGTTAGGGTGTGGTTTAGTGTGAGGGTGAGCGTTAGGGTTAGCTTTAGGGTTAGGGTGAGGTTTAGGATGAGGTTTAGGGTTAGGGTGAGTGTTATGTTTAGGGTTAGTGTGAGGGTTAGGGTTAGGGTGATGTTTAGGGTGAGGTTGAGGATTAATGTGAGGGTGAGGGTGAGGGTGCAGGTGCGTGTGAGGCTGAGGGTGAGGTTGAGAGTTAGGGTTAGGTTTAGTGTGAGTGTGAGGGTTAGGGTTAGGATTAGGGTTAGAGTTAGGCTGAGGGTGAGGATGAAATTGAGCGTGAGGTTTAGGGTTAGGGTGAGGTTTCAGGTTAGTGTGAGTGTTAGGTTGAGGCTGAGTGTGAGGTTGAGTGTTAGGATTATGGTTAGGGTGAGGGTGAGGGTTTGGTTTAGGTTTAAGGTGAGGGTTAGGGTTAGTGTGAGGGTTAGGGTGGGAGGGAGGGTTAGTGTGATGGTGAGGGTCAGGATGAGGGTGAGTGTTAGAACGAGGATGAGGGTGAGGGTGAGGGTAAGGGTTAGGATTAGGTTAGGGTGAGTTTTAGTGTTAGGGTTAGGGTTATTGTTAGGGTTGGGAATAGGGTTATGTGAGGGTAAGGGTAAGTGTTAGCGTTTTGGTTAGGGTTAGGGTTAGGGTGAGGGTGTGGTTGAGGGTTAGGGTTAGGATTAGGGTTAGGGTTAGGTTAAGGCTGAGGGGGAAGGGGCGGTTGAGGGTGAGGTTTACGGTTAGGGTTAGGGTTAGCATGAAGGTTACAGTTAGGTTAAGGGTTAGTATAAGGGTTAGGCTGAGGGTGAGGGTTATGGTTGGTGTGAGTGTTAGGTTTAGGGTTAGGGTTTGGGTTAGGTTGAGGGTAAAGATTAGGGTGAAAGTTAGGGAGAGGGTGAGGTTTAGTGTTATGTTGAGGGTTCGGGTGAGGCTTAGGGTTAGGGTTATGGTTAAGGTTAGCGTGAGGGTTAGGGTGAAGGTTAGGTTTAGGTTTAGGGTGAGGGTGAGTGTGAGGTTTAGGGTTGGGGTTTTTGTTAGGCTGAGGTGAGGGTGAGGTGAGTGTTAGGGTTGGGGTGAGGTTGAGGGTTAGTGTTAGTGTGATTGTTAGTGTGAGGGTGACTATAACGGTTAGGGTGATGATTAGGGTGAAGTGAGGGTTAGGTTTAGGGATATGGTTAGGGTGAGGTTCTGTGTTAGGGTGAGGGTTAGGTTGCATGTGAGGGTTAGGGTTAGGGTTAGGTTTAGGATGAGGGTTATGGTTGGTGAGAGGTTTAGAGTGAGGGTGAGGGTTAGGGTTAGCATTAGGGTTAGGATGAGGGTGAGGGTTAGGGTTAGGTTAGGGTGAGAGTGAGGGTGAGGGTGAGAGTGAGGGTTAGGGTTGGTGTTAGTTTTAGTGTTAGGGTTAGGGTGAGGGTTAGGGTGAGGTTGAGTGTTAGGGTTAGCATTAGGGTTAGGGTGAGGGTGAGGGTTAGGGTTAGCATTAGGGTTAGGGTGAGCGATAGGGATAGGTTTAGGGTTAGGGTTAGGGTGAGGGTGAGTTTTAGTGTGAGCCTGAGTGTGAGGTTGAGGGTTAGGATTATGGTTCGGGTGAGGGTGAGGGTGTAGGTGAGGGTTAGGGTTAGGATTAGTGTTAGCATTAGGGTTAAGCTGAGGGTGAGCTTGCGGGTGAGGGTGAGGGTTTGGTTTAGGTTTAAGGTGAGGGTTAGGGTTAGTGTGAGGGTTAGGGTGAGGGGGAGGGTTAATGTTACGGTTAGGGTGTGTGTTAGTGTGAGGGTTAGGGTTAGGGTTAAGGTTAGGTTGTGGATAAGTGTTAGAGTGATGGTTAGGATGAGGGTTAGGGTTAGTTTGAGGGTTAGAGTTAGGTTTAGGGTTAGGGTGAGGGTTAGGGTTAGTGTGAGTGTTAGAGTTAGGGTTAGGGCTAGGATGAGGGTAAGGCTTAGGGTTAGGTTTAGGGTGAAGTTGAGGGTTAGTGTGAGGGTTATTGTTAGGTTTAGGGTAAGGTTTATGGTGATGTCTAATGTGAGGTTGAGGGTTAGGGTGAAGATGAGGGTGAGGGTGAGCTTTTCGGTTAGGTAAGGGTTAAGATTAGGGTTAGGGTGAGGATTAGGGTGAGGGTCAGGGATAGGATGAAGTTTAGGGTTAGAGTGATGGTTAGGGTTAGTGTGAGGTTTAGGGTTAGGGTTAGGGTTAGGGTGAGTTTTAGGGTTCAGGTTTGCATTAGGGTTAGGGTGTTTTTGAGGGTTAGGGCTAGGGTTAGGATTAGTGTTAGGGTGAGGGTGAGGGTTAGGGTTAGGGTTAGGATGAGGGTTAGGATAAGGGGTAGGGTTAGGATTAGGGTGAATGTTAGGATTAGGGTGATGGTTAGGGTAATGGTAAGGGATAGGGTTAGGGTGAGGTTAAGGATTAGAGTGAGGGTTAGGATTAGTGTTAGGTTTAGGGTGATGGTGAGGGTTAAGGGTGAGCGTGAGGCTGAGGGTGAGGGTTAGGGATAGGGTAATGATTAGTGTTAGGGTTAGTTTGAGGATTAGGCTGAGGGTGATGGTGAGGGTGAGGGTGGGGTTGAGCTTAAGGGTGAAGGTTAGGGTTCAGGTTAGTTTTAGGGTGAGGGTAGGGTGAGGATGAGGGTTAGGGTGAGGTTTAGGGTAGGGTTAGGGTGAGGGTGAGGGTTCAGTTAGTGTGAGTTTTAGGGTGTGGGTGACAGTTAGTGTTAGGATGAGGGTTAAGGTGATATTGAGGGTTAGGGTGAGGGTGAGGGTTACGGTTACGGTGAGGATTAGTGTTCGGGTTGGTTTTAGGGTTATTGTGAGGTAAGGGTTAGTATGAGGTTTAGGGTGAGGCTGAGGTTTAGGGATAACGTTAGAGTTAGGGTGTGGGTTAGGGAAAGGGTTAGATTAGGGTGAGGGTGAGGGTTAGAGTTAGGGTTAGTGTTATGGTTAGGTGAGGGTTAGGTGAGCTTTAGGGTGAGGGTTAGGTTTAGGTTTAGGTTTAGGGTGAGGGTTAGGGTGAGGTTTAGTGTTAGTGTTAGGATGAGGGTTAGGCTGAGGGTTAAGGTTAGGATTAGTGTGAGGGTAAGGGTTAGGGTGAGGGTGAGGGTTAGGTGTAGGATTAGGGTTAGGCTAATGATGAGGGTGGGGAATTGGGTTAGGTTTAGGGTGAGGGTTTTGGTTACGGTTAGGTTTAGAGTTAGGGTAAGGTTGAGGGGTTGTGTTTGGATTAGTGTTAGGGTTAGGGTTAGGCTCAGGGTGAGGTTGAGGGTGAGGGCGAGGGTTAGGGTTAAGGTGAGGGTTAGGGTTAGGGTTAGAGTTAAGGTTAGGGTGAGGGTTAGGGTTAGGTTTGGGTTTAGGATGAGGGTTTGTCTGAGGGTGAGGGTTAGGGTTCGTGTGATGGTAAGGGTTAGGGTGAGGTTTAGGGTGAGGGTGAGGGTTAGGGTGAGGGTGTAGTTGAGTGTTAGTGTTAGGGTGAGGGTTAGGGTGAAGGTTAGGGTTAAGGTTAGAGTGAGGGTTAGGGTGAGGGGAAGCGTTAGGGTGAGAGTTAGTGTGTGGGTGAGCGATAGGGTTAAGGTGAGTGTAAGGGTTAGGGCGAGGTTTAGTGTGAGATTGAGCATTAATGTTAGCATTTGGGTTACGGTGAGGGAGAGGTTTAGGGTGAGTGTTAGGGTTATGGTTAGGGATACCTTGAGGATTAGGGTTAGGGTTAGGTTTAGGGTGAGGGTTAAGCTGAGGGTTAGGGTTAGGGTTAGGTTGAGGGTTAGGGTGAGGTTTAGGGTTAGGGTTAAGGTTATGGTGAGGCTGAGGTTGAGGGTGAATGTAAGGGTTAGGATGAGGGTTAGGGTGAGTTTGAGGTTTAGTGTTAGCATTAGGGTTAGGTTTAGGGTTAGGGTGAGGGTTAGGGTTATGATTAGGGTTAGGGTGAGGGTGAGGGATTGTGTTAGCATTAGGGTTAGGGTTAGGGTTAGGGTTAGAGTGGGGTTGAGGGTTTGGGTTAGGGTTAGGGTTAGGATTTGGTTTAGGGTTAAACTGGGGGGGGTGAGGTTGAGGGTGAGGATTAGGTTTAGGGTTATTTTTAGCGTGAGGTCTAGGGTGAGGGTGAGATTTAGTGTGAGGGTTAGGTTGAGGGTTTGGGTTAGGAAAGGCTTAGGGTTTGGGTTAGTGTGAGGGTGAGGATTAGGGTGAGCTTTTAGGTGAGCATTAGTGTTAGGGTGAGGATTACGGTTAGGTTTAGGGTGAGGGTTAGGATTAGGGTAACGTTTAGTGTGAGGGTATGGGTTAGGGTGAGGGTGAGGGTGAGGGTGAGGGTGATATTGAGGGTAGTGCGAAGGGGAGGGTTAGGGATAGGGCTAGGCTGAGGGTTAGGGTTAGGGTTAGGGTGAGGGGTAGGGTGAGGGGTAGGGTTAGGGTTAGGGTGAGGATTAGGGTGAATTTGAGGCTTAGGGTTAGGGTAACTGAGAGGATAAGGTTTAGTGTGAGGGTTAGGGTGAGAGTGAGAGTTAGGTTAGCCTTAGGGTTAAGGGTGAGGGTTAGGGTGAGGTTTACGGTGAGGTTTTGGGTTAGTATGAGGGTGAGGTTTAGAGTTAGGTTTAGGGTGAGGGTTAGGGTTAGGGTGAGGTTTAAGGTAGGGTTAGGGTGAGGGTCGGGTTCTGGAGAGGGTGAGTTTTAGGGTGAGAGTGACGGTTAGGGTTAGGGTGAGGGTTAAGGTGACGGTGAGGATTAGAGTGAGGTTCAGGGTTAGGGTTTCGGTGAGGATTAGGGTTAGGGTTAGTGTTAGGGTTAGGGTGAGGGTAAGTTTTAGGGTGAGGGTTAGGGTGCGGCTGTAGTATAGGTTTAGGTGAGGGTTAGGGTGAGCGTTAGGGTGAGGGTTAGGTTTAGGTTTAGGGATAGTGTGAGGGTTAGGGTGAGGTTTAGTGTTAGTGTTCAGGTTAGGTTTAGGGTGAGGGTTAGGGTTAGGGTAAGGGTTAGAGTGAGGATTAGGGTGAGGGTGAGTGTTACGGATAGTATTAGGGTTAAGGTTAGGTTTAGGGTGAGGGTTAGGGTTTGGGTTATGGTGAGGGTGAGTGTTAGGGTTAGCATTCGGGTTAGGTTTAGAGTGAGGGTGAGGGTTAGGGTTAGGGTTAGGTTTAGGGTGAGGGCTAGGTTTAGGCTTAGGGTAAGGTTTACGTTAGGGTGAGAGTGAGGTTGAGGGTTAGGTGTAGGATTAGGCTTAGGTGTAGGTTTAGGCTTATGGTGAGGATGAGGGTGAGTGTCAGAGTTAGGTTTAGTGTGAGGGTTAGGGTTATGGTTAGGGTTAGGGTAAGGTTGAGGGTGAGGGTTAGGGTGAGGGTGAAGCTGAGGTTGAGGGTAAGTGTGAGGGTGAGGGTTTGGGTGAGGGTTAGGGTTAGGGTTAAATTTAGGGTGAGGGTTAGGGTTAGGGTTAACATTAGGGTGAGTGCTAGGGGGAGGGTATGGTTTAGGTTTAGGTTAAGGGTTAGGGTGAGCTTTAGGGTGAGGGTTAGGTTTAGGTTTAGGGATAGGGTGAGGGTTAGGGTGAGGTTTAGTGTTAGTGTTAGGGTTAGGGTTAGAGTGAGGGTTAGGGTTAGGGTAAGGGTTAGAGTGAGGTTTAAGGTGAGGGTTAGGGTTATGGATAGTATTAGAGTTAAGGTTACGTTTAGGGTGAGAGTTAGTGTTAGGGTTACGGTGAGGGTGAGTGTTAGGGTTAGCATTAGGGTTAGGGTGTGGGTGAGGTTTAGGGTTAGGATTAGGGTTAGGGTGAGGGTGAGGTTGAGGGTTAGGGTTAGGGTTAGGGTGAGGTTTAGGGTTAAGATTTGGGTTTGAGTTAGGGTTAGGGTGAGGGTGAGGGTGAGGTTTAGTGTTAGAGTTAGGCTTAGGGTGAGGGTTAGTTTGAGGGTTAGGGTTAGGGTTAATGTTAGGGTTAGGGTGAGGGTTAGAGTGAGGGTTAGGGTTAGAGTTAGGGTTAGGGTTAGGGTGAGGGTGAGGGTGTGTCTGTGGGTTAGGGTTAGGTTAAGGTTAGGCTTAGATTTACGCTAAGGGTGAGGTTGAGGGTGAGGGTTAGGTTTAGAGTGAGGGTTAGGCTTAGGGTTAGGTTGAGGGTTAGGATGAGGGTTAGGTTTAGGATTATGGTTAGGGTGAGCGCTGGGGTGACGTTTCGTGTGAGGGTTAGGGTTAGGGATAGTGCTAGGTTTAGGATTAGGGTTAGGTTGAGGGTGAGTCTGAGGGTTAGGGTTAGGGTTAGGATTAGGCTTAGGCTTAGGGTTAGGGTTAGGGTTTGGTTTAGGGTGAGGGTGAGGTTGAGGATTAGGGTTAGTGTTAGTGTTAGGGTGAGGGTTAGGGTTAGTGTTAGAGTGACGGTTAGGGTTAGTGTTAGGGTTAGGTTTAGGCTTAGGCTTAGGGTTAGGCTTATGGTGAGGGTGGGGATGAGGTTAAGGTTTAGAATGATGGATAGGGTTATGGTTACATTGAGTGTTAAGGTGAGGGTTTGTGTTAGGATTAGGTTTACGGTGACTGCTAAGGTGAGGGTGAGGTTTAGGGTGAGGGTTAGGTTTAGGATTAGGGTTATGCTGAGGCTGAGGCTGAGGGTGAGGGTTAGGTTTAGAGTGATGGTTAGGGTTACCTTTAGGGTGAGGACTAGGATTAAGGTTAGGGTTAGGGTGAGGGTTTGGTTGAGTGTTAAGCTTAGGGTTAGGGTGAGGGTTAGGGTGAGTGTTAGGGTTAGGGTTAGGGTGAGGTTGAGGGTTAGATTGAGGGTTAGGGTTATGTTGAGGGTTATGTTTAGGGTAAGGGTTAGGTTTAGGTTTAGGGTTATTGTTAGCATTAGGGTTAGGGTTACGGTTAAGGTGAGGGTGAGGGTGAGGGTCAGGGTGAGGGTTAGGGTGAGGTTTAGATTTAGGGTTAGTGTTAGAGTTAGGGTTAGGGTGAGGGTGAGGTTTAGGGTTAGATTTAGGGTTAGTGTTAGGGTTAGGGTTACGGTGAGGGTTAGGGTGAGGGTTAGAGTTCAGGTTAGGCTTAGGCTTAGGCCGAGCATGATGGTGAGGGTTAGGGTGAGGTTTAGGGTTACGTTTAGGTTGAGGGTTAGGATAAGGTTTAGGGTTAGGGTTAGTGTTAGTGTTAGGGTTAGGTTTAGGGTTAGGGTTAGGTTTAGGATTAGGGTTAGGGATAGGGTGAGGGTTAGGGTTAGGGTTTGGGTTAGGGTGAGGGTGAGGGTGAGGATTATGATTAGGGTTAGTGTTAGGGTTAGGGTAAGGTTTAGGGTTAGGGTTAGGGTTAGGGTTACAGTGACGGTTAGGGTTAGGTTTAGGGTTATTGTTAGTGTTATGTTTAGGGTTAAGTTTGGGGTGAGGGTGAGACTCAGGGTGAGGGTTATGGTTAGTGTTAGGGTTAGGGTTAGGTTTAGCATTATTGTTGGGTTAGGATTAGAGTTACGGTCAGGGTGAGAGTGCAGGTGAGGTTTAGGGTTAGGGTGAGGTTTAGCGTGAGGTTTAGGGTTAAGGTTAATGGTTAGGGTGCTGATGAGGTTTAGGTTTAGAGTTAGGGATAGTGGGAGGGTTAGGGAAAGTGTTAGATTTAGGTTTAGTGTTAGCATTAGGGTGAGGGTGAGGGTTAGGTTGAGGTTTAGGGATAGGGTTAGGGTTAGGATTAAGGTTAGCGTGAGATTGAGGGTGAGGGTTAGGGTTAGGGTTAGGCTTAGGCTTAGGGTTAGGCTGAGGGTGAGTGTGGGGGTGAGGATTAGGTTTAGGTTGATGGATAGGTTTAGGGTTAGTGTTATTGTTAGGGTATGGGTTAGAGTTACGGTGAGGGTGAGGTTGCAGGTGAGGGTTAGGGTTAGGGTTAGGGTGAGGTTTAGGGTTAGGGTTAGAGATAGGGTTAGGCTGAGTGTGAGGGTGGGGGTGAGGATTAGGGTTAGGGTCAGCTTCAGGGTTAGAGTTAGTGTTATGGTTAGGGTTAATTTTGCAGTGAGGGTGAGTTTGAGGTTGAGGTTTATGGTTAGGGTTAGGTTTAGGGTTAGGGTTAGCGTTACTGTTATTGATAGGGTTAGGGTTATAGTTATGTTGAGGGTGAGGGTGAGGTTTAGGGTTAGGGTTAGTTTGAGGGTGAGGTTTAGGGTTAGAGTGAGGGTTAGTGGGACAATTAGTGTGAGGGTTAGGTTTAGAGTTAGTGTTAGTCTTAGGGTGAGGGTGACTGTTAGGTTGAGGTTTAGGGATAGTGTTCGGGTTAGGATTAGGGTTAGGTGGAGTGTGAGTGTGAGGGTTAGGGATAGGCTTAGGCTTAGTCTTAGGGTTAGGCTGAGGGTGAGGGTGGGGGTGAGGGTAGTGTTATGGTGAGGGTGAGGATTAGTGTTAGGGTGAGGGTTAGGATGAGGGTAGTGTTAGGGTTAGGATTTGGTTTAGGGTGAGGGTGAGGGTGAGGATTAGGGGTAGGGTTATGGTTAGGGTTAGGGTTACAGTGAGGGTTAGGTTTAGGTTTAGGGGTATGGTTAGGCTTAGGTTAGGCTGATGGTGAGTGTGGGGATGAGGATTAGGTTTAGAGTGATGGTTAAGGTTATGGTTACGTTGAGGGTTAGGGTTAGGGTTAGGGTTAGGATTAGGGTTATGGTGAGGGCTAAGGTATGGGTGAGTGTTAGGGTTAGGGGTAGGCTTAGGATTAGGGTTAGGCTGAGACTGAGGTTGAGAGTAAGTGTCAGGGTTAGGGTGATGGTTAGGGTTACGGTTAGGGTGAGGGTTAGGATGAGAGTTAGGGTTAGGGGGTGGGTTAGAGTGAGGGTGACGGTAAGGGTAAAGATGAGGGTTAGGATTAGGGTGAGGGTTAAGGTGAGGATGAGGGTTAGGGTTAGGCTGAGGGTTAGGGTGAGGGTGAGGTTTAGATTGAGGTTTAGGGTTATGTTGAGGGTTATGTTTAGGGTGAGGGTTAGGTTTAGTTTTAGGGTTATTGTTAGGGTTAGGGTTACGGTTAGGGTTACGGTTAAGGTGAGGTTGATGGTGAAGTTTTGGTTAGGGTTAGGGTGAGGTTTAGGTTTAGGGTTAGGGTTAGAGTTAGGGTTAGGGTGATGGTGAGGTTTAGGGTTAGGGTTAGAGTTAGGGTTAGGGTGATGGTGAGGTTTAGGGTTAGAGTTAGGGTTAGGTTTAGGGTGAGGTTTAGGGTGAGGGTTAGAGTTCAGGTTAGGCTTAGGCTTAGGCTTAGGCTTAGGCCGAGCATGATAGTGAGGGTTAGGTTTAGGGTTAGGGTGAGGGTTAGCGTTAGGTTTAGGGTGAGTGTTAGGATGAGGTTTATGGTTAGGCTTAGGGTTAGGTTTAGGTTTAGGATTAGGGTTAGGTTTGGGTTTAGGTTTAGGGTTAGGGTTTGGGTGAGGGTTAGGGTTAGGGTTAGGGTTAGGGTTATTGTTAGTGTTATGGTTAGTTTTAAGTTTGCAGTGAGGGTGATGCTCAGGGTGAGGTTTATGTTTTGTGTTAGTGTTAGGGTTAGGGTTAGTGTTAAGGTTAGGTTTGGGTTTAGGGTTAGGCTTAGTGTTAGGTGGAGGGTGAGGGTGAGTGTGAGGGTTAGGGTTAGGGGTAGGGTTAGGGTGAGTGTTAGGGTTCGGGTTACGATCAAGGTGTGGGTTAGTTTTGAGCTGAGGGTTAGGGTGAGGACTAAAGTGAGGGTGAGTGTTAGGGTTAGGGTGAGGGTTAGGTTGGTGTTTAGGTTTAGGTTTAGGTTTAGGGTTAGGGTTAGGGTTAGGATTAGGGTTAGGCTGAGGGTGAGTGTGAGGGTTAGTTTAAGGGTTAGGCTTAGGCTTAGTGTTAGGCTGATGGTGAGGGTGGGGATGAGGATTAGGTTTAGAGTGATGGTTCTGATTATGGTTAGGTTGAGGGTTAGGATGAGGGTTAGGGTTAGGATTAGGGTTAGGGTGAGGACTAGGGTGAGTGTGAGGTTTAGGGTTAGTTTTAGGCTTAGGCTTAGGGTTAGGCTGAGGCTGAAGGTCAGGGTGAGGGTTAGGGTTAGGGTGATGGTTAGGGTTACGGTTAGGGTGAGGGTTAGGATGAGGGTTAGGTTTAAGCTGAGGGTTAGGATGAGGGTGACAGTAATACTAAAGATGAGGGTTAGGGTGAGGGTGAGGGTTATTGTTAGCGTGAGGGTTAGGGTTAGGGTGAGGGTGAGGGTTAGATTGAGGATTAGTGTTAGCATTAGTGTGAGGTTTAGGGTAAGGATGAGTGTTACATTTAGGTGGGGATAGGGTGAAGTTGAGGGTTAGGGTTAGGATTAGGGTGAGGTTTAGGTTTAGCGTGATGGTTAGCATTAGTGTGAGCGTTAGTGTTAGGTTCAGTGTTAGTGTTAGGGTGAGGGTAAGTGTTAGGGTAAAGTTTAGGTTTAGGGTGAGGTTTAGGATTAGGGTTAGTGTTAGGGTTAGGGTGAGTGTGAGGTTTAGGGTTAGAGTTAGGTTTAGGGTGTGGTTTCGGGTTAGGCTTAGGGTTAGGTTTATTGTTAGTGTTAAGGTTAGGGTGAGGTTTAGTGTAGGGGTGAGGGTTAGTGTTAGGTTTAGGATTAGGGTTAGGGTTAAGGTGAGGGTGAGTATGAGGGTTACAGTTAGGGTTAGGGTTAGGATTAGAGTTAGGGTGAGCATGAGTGTGAGGGTTATGGTTAGGGTGAGTGTTGGGGTTAGGGTTAGAGTGAGGGTTAAGGTGAGGGTTAGGCTTAGGCTTAGGGTTTGGGTATGGGCTAGGCTGATGGTGAGGGTTAGGGTTAGGGTTAGAATGAGGGGTAGGGTGAGGGTTAGGGTTAGTGTTAGTGTTAATGTTGGGGTTAGGGTAAGGCTTAATGTTAGGCGGAGGTTGAGGCTGAGTGTGAGGTTTAGGGTTAGGGTGAGAGTGAGGTTTGGGGTTAGATTTAGCATTAGGGTGAGGGTTAGTCTGAGGGTTAGGGTTAGGGTTAGTGTTATGGTTAGGGTTAAGGTGAGGGTGAGTGTGAGGGTCAGGGTTAATCTTAGGCTTAGGCTTAGACTTAGGCTGAGTGTGACGGTGAGGGTGGGGGTTAAGGTTAGGGTTTTAGGGTTAGGGTGAGTGTTAGGATAAGGTTTATGGTTAGCATTAGTGTGAGGGTGAGGGTTAGTGTTAGGGTGAGGGTTAGGGTTAGCGTTAGGGTGAGGTTTATGGTTAGGATTCGGGTTAGGGTTACAGTGAGGGTGAGGGTTAGGGTGAGGGTGAGGGTTAGGATTAGGGTTAGGGTGAGGGTTTGGGTTAGCGTTAGAGTTACGGTGAGGGTCAGGGTTTGGGTTAGGGTTAGGGTTAGTGTTACAGTTAAGGTTAGGGTTAGAGTAACAGTGAGGGTGAGGGTGAGGGTGAGGGTTAGGATCAGGGTTAGGGTGAGGTTTAGGTTGAGGTTTAATATTAGAGTTAGGGTTAGGTTTAGGATTAGGTTTGCAGTGAGGGTGAATGTGAGGGTTAGGGTTAGGTTTTGGCTTAGGCTTAGGGTTAGGCTTAGGGTGTGGGTGGGCATGAGGATTAGGTTTAGAATGATGGTTAGGTTTAGGGTTAGGTTGAGGGCTAGTTTGAGGGTGAGGGTTAGAGTTAGGGTGAGGTTTAGGGTTAGGGTGATGTTTAGGGTTAGTGTGAGGGTGGGTGTTAGGGTGAGGGTTAGGTTTAGGGTGAAGGTTATGGTTAGGATGAGGGTTATTGTTAGGGTTAGGGTTAGGGTTAGGGTTATGGTGAGGGTGAGGGTGAGGGTTAGGTTTAGGCTTAGGTTTAGGTTTCGGGTTAGGGTTATAGTTAGGGTTATGGTGAGTGTGAGGTTTAGGGTTAGAGTTAGGGTTAGTGTTAGTATTAGGGTTAGGGTGAGGGTTAGGGTTAGGGTTAGGCTTATGCTTATGCTTATGCTTAGGCCGAACATGAGGTTGAGTGCTAGGGTTAGGGTTAGGGTGTGGTTTAGTGTTAGGGTTAGGGTGAGGGTGAGGGTCAGGTTGAGGGTTAGATATAGGGTTAGGGGGAGGGTTAGGGTGAAGGTTTGTTTTTGGGTTAGAGTTTGTGTTAGGGTGAGGGTAAGTTTTAGGTTGAGGGTTTGGTTTTGGGTGAGGTTTATGGTTAGGGTGAGGGTTAGGAATAGGGTTAGGGTTATTGTTAGGGTTAGGTTTAGGGTTACGGGTAGGGTGAGGGTGAGGGTAAGGATGCGGTTTAGGATTAGGGTTAGGGTGAGGTTTATGGTTTGGGTTAGGGTTAGAGTTAGGGTTAGGCTGAAGGTGAGATTTAGGGTTAGAGTAGGGTTAGGATAAGGGTTAGGTTGAGGGTTAGGGTTAGGGTTAGTGATAGCGTTAGGGTTAGGGTGAGAGTTAGGGGGATGTTTAGGGTTAGGGTTAAGGTTAGCGTTAGGATTAGGATTAGGGTGAGTGTGAGTGTGTGTATTAGGGTTAGGTTTAGCGTTCGGTTTAGGGTTAGGTTGAGGGTGAGGTTGAAGTTGAGGGTTAGGGTTAAGGTTAGTGTTAGGGTTAGGGTTAGTGTGAGGGTTAGGGTTAGTGTTAGGCTTAGGCTTAGGGTAATGCTGAGGGTGAGAGTGAGGGTGAATGTTAGGGTTAATGTGAGGGTTAGTGTTAGGGTTAGGGTGAAGTTTAGTGTTAGGGTTAGGGTTAGAGTTAGGGTTAGGGTGAGGGTGATGTTTATGGCTAGAGTTAGGGTTAGGGTGAGGGTTAGGGGTAGGGTGAGGGTTAGATTGAGGATTAGTGTTAGGATTAGGGTGAGGTTTAGGGTGAGGATGAGGCTTAGGGTTTAAGGTGAGGGCTTGGGTGAGGGTGAGGTTAGTGTTAGGGTTAGGGTGAGTTTTAGGGTTAGGTTGATGGTTAGGGTTAGTTTGAGAGTTAGTGTGAGGGTTAGGATTAGTGTTAGGGTGAGGGTTATTGTTAGGGTGAGGGCTACTGTTAGGGTTAGGGGTACTGTTAGGGTTAGGGTTAGGGTTACGGTTCAGGTTAGGTTGAGGGTGAGGGTTAGAATGAGGTTTAGGGTTAAGGTTAGAGTTAGGGTTAGCGTGAGAGTGAGGTTTAGGGTTAGAGTTGGGGTTAGTGGTAGGTTTAGGGTTCTGGTGAGGTTTAGGGTTAGGGTTAGGCTTAGGTTTAGGCTTAGGCCGAGCATGAGGGTGAGGGATAGGGTTAGGGTTAGGGTAAGAGTTAAGATGAGGTTTAGGGTTAGGATTAGGGTTAGGGTGAGGGCTAGGTTGAGGGTTACAGTGAGGGTTAGGTTTAGGGATAAGGTTAGGTTTAGGATTAGGTTTAGAGTAGAGTTTGTTTGAAGGTTAGGATTAGGGTTAGGGTTAGGCTAGGGTTAGGGTGAGGGTTCGGATTAGGGTTTGCATTAGGGTGAGGGTGAAGCTGAGGATTAGGGTTAGGTTTAGTGTCAGGGTTAAGTTTAGTGTTAAGGTTTGGTATAGGTTTAGGGTTAGGGTTAGGTTTATGGTGAGGGTTAGGGTTAGGGTTAGGCTTAGGGTTAGGCTGAGGATGAGGCTGAGGGTGAGGTTTATGGTTACCCTTAGGGTTACTGTTACGGTTAGGGTTAGTGTTACTGTTAGGGTTAGTGTTATTGTTAGGATTAGGGTTCCAGTTACGGTGAGGTGGAGGATGAGGTTGAGGTTTAGGGTTAGAGTGAGGTTTAGGGTGAGGTTTAGGGTTAGGGTGAGGGTGAGGTTTAGGGTTAGAGTTAGTGTTAGAGGGAGGGTTAGGGTGAGGTTTAGGGATAGGATTAGTGTTAGGGTTAGGGTGATGGTGAGGGTTAGGTTGAGGTTTAGGGATAGGATTAAGTTTAGGATTAGGGTTAGGGTGAGGTTGAGTGTGAGGGTTAGGGTGAGGGTTAAGTTTAGGCTTAGGGTTAGGCTGAGGGTGAGGGTTGGGGTGAGGATTAGGGTTAGGGTGATGGTTAGGGTTAGGGTTAATGCTATTGTTAGGGTTAGGGTTAGAGTTACAGTGAGCGTGAGGGTTCGGGTGAGGGTTAGGGTTAGGGTTAGGGTGGGGTTTAGGGTTAGGGTTTGAGTGAGGGTGAGGGTGAGGTTTATGGTTAGATATAGTGTTAGGGGGAGGGTGAGGGTGAGCTTTAGGGATAGGGTTAGTGTTAGGTTTAGGGTGAGGCTGAGGGTTACATTGAAGTTTAGTGTTAGGCTTAGGGTTAGAGTTAGTGTGAGGGTTAGTTTTAGGGTTAGGATTAGTGTTAGTGTGAGTGTAAGTGTTAGGGTGAGGGTTTGGGTTAGGGTGATGTTTATGGTTAGGGTGAGGGTTAGGATTTGTGTTAGGGTTATTGTTAGGGTTAGGTTTAGGGTTTGAGTTAGGGATAGAGTTAGGTTTAGGGTGAGGGTGAAGTTTAGGGTTAGAGTTAGTATTAGGGTGAGAGTTAGGGGGAGGGTTAGGGTAAGGGTTAGGTTTAGGGTTATGATTCGGGTAAGGGTGAAGGTGAGTGCGAAGTTTAGGGTTAGGTTTAGGGATAGGTTTATTGTTCGTGTTAGGGGTAGAGTGAAGTTGAGGCTAAGGGTGAGGGTGAGGATTAAGTTTAGGGTTAGGGTGAGATTTAGGGTTAGGTTTAGGGTTAGGGTGAGGGTTAGGGTTAGAGTTAGGGTGAGGGTTAGGATGAGGATTAGGGTTACAATTAGGGTTAGGTTCAGGGCTAGGGTGAGGGTGAGGATTAGGGTTAGTGTTAGGGTAAGGTTTAAGGTTAGGGTTAGGTTTAGGGTGAGAGTTAGTATGAGGGTTAGGGTTACTGTGAGGGTGAGGGTTAGGGTGAGGATTAGGGTTAGGGTGAGGGTGAGTGTTAGCATTATGGTTAGGGTTAGGGTTAGGTTTAGGGTAAGGATTAGTGTTATTGTCAGTGTTAGGGTTAGAGTTATGGTGAGGGTGAGGGTGAGGTTGAGGCTTAGGTTTAGGGTTAGGGTGAGGTTTAGTTTTAGGGTTAGGATTAGGGTGAGGCTGAGGGTGAGGTTTAGGGTTAGGTTTAGGGTTAGTTTGAGGGTTAGGTTGAGGGTTAGGGTTAGGGTTAGTTTTAGGGTTAAGGTTAGGGTGAGGGTTAGGTTGAGGTTTAGGGTTAGTGTTAGAGTTAGGGCTAGGATTAGGGTTAGGGTTAGGGTGAGTGTGAGGGTTAGGTTGACGGTTAGAGTTAGGGTGATGTTTAGGCTGACGGTTAGGTTTCGGCTGAGGATTAGGGTTAGTGTGAGTATTATGGTTAGGGTGAGTGTGAGGGTTAGGATTAGGGTTATGTTTAGTTTGAGGGTAAGTGTTAGTGTGAGGGTTATGGAGAGGTTGAGGTTTAAGGTTAGCATTAGGGTTAGGTTTAGGATTAGGGTTAGGGTTCTGATTAGGGTTAGGGTGAGGGTGAGGGATTTGCTTAGGAAAGGCTTAGGGTTAGGGTTAGGTTGAGGATTAGGGTGAGGGTGAGGTTTAAGTTGAGGATTAGGGTTAGGGTGAGGATTAGGGTTAAAGTTAGTGTTTGGATTAGGGTTAGAGTGATGTTTAGGGTGAGGGTGATGGTTAGGGTGGGGGTGAGCCTGAGAGTGAGTGTGTGGGTGTAGGTGAGTGTTAGGGTGGTGGTGATGGTTGGGGGGATGGTGAGGGTTCGGTTAGGGTTAGGGTGAGGGTTAGTGTTAGGGTTAGGGTTACTGTGAGGATAAGTGTTAGGGTGAGGGTTAGGGTGAGAGTGAGGGTTAGGGTTAGCGTTAGGGTTAGGGTTAGGTTTAGGATGAGGGTTAAGGTGAGGTTTAGGGTTAGTATGAGGGTGAGGGTTAGAGTTAGGTTTAGGGTGAGGATTAGGGTTAGGGTTAGGGTTAGAGTGAGGGTTAGTGTGAGCATGAGGGTGAGGTTGAGGGTAAGGTTGAGGGTTAGGGTTTAGATGAGGGTCAGGTTTACGGTTAGGGTTAATGTTAGGGTGACGGTTAGGGTTAGGATGAGGGTTAGGCTGAGGGTTACGTTTAGGGTTAGGGTGAGGGTAAGGTTTAGAATGAGGGTAAGTGTTACAGTGAGGGTGAGGGTAAGGTTTTGGATTAGGGTTAGGGTGAGGGTTTAGGGTTAGATTTATGATTAGTGTGAGGGTTTTGGTTAGGTTTAGAGTTAGGGTGAGGGTTAGGGTTAGTGTTTGGATTAGGGGTAGGGTTAGGGTTAGGATGTGGTTGAGGTTGAGGGTGAGGTTGAGGGTTAGGGTTAATGTGAGGGTTAGGGTTAGGATTACCGTTAAGGTTAGGGTGAGGGTTAGGTTTAGGGTTAGGGTTAGGATGAGGGTTAGGCTGAGGGTTAGGTTTAGGGTTCAGGTGAGGGTAAGGGTTAGGGTGAGGTTTAAGGTGAGGGTGAGGTTTAGGTTAAGGCTTAGGTTTAGGGTGAGTGTTAGGGTTAGGGTTAGGGTGAGAGTGAGGTTTAGGTTTAGGGTGAGGGTGAGGTTTAGTGATAGGGTTGGGGTTAGTGTCAGGTTCAGGGTTAGGGTTAGCGTTAGAGTTAGAGTGAGGGTGAGTGTGAGGGTCAGGGTTAGGTTTAGGTTAGGGTTAGGGTTAGGCTGAGGGTGAGGGTGAGGGTGAGGGTGAGGTTTAGGGTTAGGATGAGGGTTAGAGTTAGGGTTAGGGTTAGGGTTGGGTTGAGAGTTAGGGTTAGGTTTAAGAAGTGGGTTTGGCTGAGGGTTACGGTTATGGTTAGGGTGAGGTTTAGGGTTAGTGTGAGGGTTAGGATGATAGTTAGGCCGAGTGTTAGTTTTAGTGTTAGGGTGAGGGTAAGGGTTAGGGTGAGGGTGAGGGTTAGGTTTAGGGGTAGGTTTAGGGTTAGGGTGAGGGTTAGGGATAGGGTTAGGATTAGGGTGAGGGTTAGGGTGAGGGTTAGGGTTAGGGTTAGGGTGAGGTGTAGTTGAGGGTTAGGTTTAGGGTGAGGTTTAGGGTGACGGTGACGGTAAGGGTTAGGGTGAAGTTGAGGGTTTGGGATAGGGTTAGTGTCAGAGTTAGGCTTAGGGTTAGGGTTAGGGTGAAGGGTAGGTTGAGGGGGTAGGGGTAGGGTTAGGGTGAGGTATAAGGTTAATGTGAGGATTAGGGTTAGGGTTAGGGTGAAGGGTAGGTTGAGGGGGTAGGGGTAGGGTTAGTGTGAGGTATAAGGTTAATGTGAGGATTAGGGTTAGGGTTAGGGTGAAGGGTAGGTTGAGGGGGTAGGGGTAGGGTTAGGGTGAGGTATAAGGTTAATGTGAGGATTAGGGTTAGGGTTAGGGTTAGTGTGAGGATAAGGATAAGAGTGAGGGTTAGGGTGAGAGTGAGGTTTAGGGTTAGCGTTAGGGTTAGGGTGAGGGTTAGTGTGAGGGTTAAGGTGAGGGTTTGGTTTAGTATGAGGATGAGGGTTAGAGTTAGGTTTAGATTGAGGGTTAGGGTTAGGGTGAGGTTTAGGATCGGTTTAGGGTGAGGGTGAGGGTTCGGGTTCGGGTGAGTTTTATGGTGTGGGTGACGGTTAGGGTTAGGGTGAGGGTTAGGGTTATGGTGAGGATTAGGGTTAGGGTTAGGGTTAGGGTTATAGTGAGGGTAAGGGTTAGGATGAGGTTTAGGGTGAGGGTGAGGTTTAGGGATAACGTTAGAGTTAGGGTGAGGGTTAGGGTTAGGGTTAGGGTGAGGGTGAGGGGTAGGGTGAGGTGTACGGTTAGGGTTAGTGTGAGGGTTAGGGTTAATGTGAGGATTAGGGTTAGGGTTAGGGTTAGTGTGAGGATAAGGATAATTGTGAGGGTTAGGATGAGAGTGTGTTTTAGTGTTAGCGTTAGGGTTACGGTGAGTTTTAGGGTGAGGGTTAAGGATAGGATTAAGGTTAGGGTTAGGGTTATAGTCAGGGTAAGGGTTAGGATTATGTTTAGGGTGAGGGTGAGGTTTAGGTATAGCGTTAGAGTTAGGTTGAGGTTTAGGGTGAGGGTTAGGATCCAGGTTAGGTTAGGTGAGGGTGAGGGTTATCGTTAGGTTTAGGGTTAGGTTTAGGGTGAGGGTAAGATTTAAGGTGAGGGTTAGGGTGAGGGTGAGGGTTAGGGTTAAGTTGAGGGTTAGGGTGAGCGTTAGGGTGAGGGTTCAGTTGAGGGTTTGGGTTAGGGTTAGGGTGAGGTTGAGGGAGAGGGTGAGACTTAGGGTTAGGTTTAGGGTGAGGATGGGGTTTAGGTTCAGTGTTAGGGTTAGGGTTAGGGTGAAGGATAGGGTGAGGGTAAGGGTTAGAGGGAGGTTTAGCGGAAGGGTGAGGGTTAGGGATAGCATTAAGGTTAAGGATAGGTTTACGGTGAGAGTTAGGGTTAGTGTTAGGGTTACGGTGAGGGTGAGGGTTAGGGTTAGGGTTAGGGTGAGGGTTAGGTTTAGGGTTAGGGTGACGGTGAGGGTAAGGGTTAGGGTGAGTACTAGGGTTAGGTTTAGGGTTAGGGTAAGGTTTAGGTTTAGGGTGAGGGTGAGAGTGAGGGTTAGGTTTAGGATTAGGCTTAGGTGTAGGCTTAGGCTTAGGTTGAGGGTGAGGGTGAGTGTCAGAGTGAGGTTTAGTGTGAGGTTAGGGTTATGGTTATTTTTAGGGTGAGAGTGAGGGTGAGGGTTAGCGTGAGGGTGAGGGTGAGGTTGAGGGTGAGGTTGAGGGTTAAGGTTTTGGTGAGGTATAGTATTAGGGTTAAGGTTAGTGTGAGGGTTAGGGTTATGGTTAGTGTTAGGATGAGGGTTAGGTTTAGGGTTAGGGTGAGGGTAAAGTTTAGGGTGAGGGTGAGGGTTAGGGGTAGGATTAGGGTTTGGGTTAGGGTGAAGGTCAGGGATAGGGTTAGGATTAGGGTGAGGGTTTCGTTTAGGGTTAGGTTTAGAGTTAGGGTGAGAGTGAGGGTGAGGGTTAGCGTTTGAATTAATGTTAGGGTTAGGGTTAAGCTGAGGTTGATGTTGAGGATGAGGGTTAGGGTTAATGTGAGGTTTAGCGTTAAGGTTAGGATGAGGGTTAGGTTTAGGGTTAGGATGAGGGTAAGGGTTAGATTGAGGGCTAGGGTGAGGGTGAGGGTTAGGGATAGGGTTAGGTTGAGGTTTAGGGTTAAGGTGATGGTTAGGGTTAGTGTGAGTGTTAGTGTTAGGACTAGGGTTAATTTTAGGGTGAGGGTTAGTGTTAGGGTGACTTATAGCGTTAGGGTGAGTGTTATGGTTAGGGTTAGGGTTAGTGTTAGCTTTAGGGTTATTGTTTGGGTTAGGGTTAAGGTTACGTTAAGGGTGAGGGTGAGGTTAAGTGTTAGGGTGAGGGTTACCATTAGGGTGAGGGTTATGGTTAGCGTTAGGGTTAGTGTTAGGTTAAGGGTTTTTGTTAGGGTTAGGGTTAGGGTTAAGGTTATGGTGAGGGTAAGGGTGAGGGTAAGTTTTAGGGTTAGGTTGAGGTTTAGGTTTAAGGTTAGGGTTAGAGTTAGGGTTAGGGTGAGGGTGAGGGTGAGGTTTAGGTTTAGAGTTAGTGTTAGGGGGAGGGTTAGGGTGAGGGTTAGGGTTAGGGTTAGGGTTAGTGTTAGGATTAGGGGTAGGGTGAGGTTGAGTGTGAGGGTTAGGGTTAGGGTTAGTCTGAGGGTGAGGGTGAGGGTTAGGTTTAGGATTTGGGTGAGGTTTAGGATGAGGTTAAGGTTAGGATTAGGGTTAGGATGAGGGCAGGTGTGATGGTGAGGTTTAGGGTTAGCATTATGGTGAGGCTTAGGATTAGGGTTAGGTTTATGGTTAGGGTGAGGGTTACTGTTAGGGTTACAGTGAGGGTGAGGTTTAGGGTTAGGGTGATGGTTAGTGTTAGGGTTAGGGTGAGGGTGAGGTTTAGGTTTAGAGTTAGGGTTAGTGTTAGGGTTAGAGTTAGGGTGAGGGTTAGGGTGTGGGTTAGGGTGAGGGTAAGAGTTCGGGTTAGGCTTAGGCTTAGGCTTAGGCTGAGCGTGGGGGTGAGGTTTATGGTTAGGTTTAGGGTGAGGTTTAGGGTTAGATGTAGGGTGAGGGTTAGGATGAGGTTTGTGGTTATGGTTATGGTTAGGGTTAGTTTAAGGGTTACGATTAGGGTTAGTTTTAGGGTTAGGGTTAGGGTGAGGTTTTGGGTTAGGTTTAGGGTTAAGTTTAGGATTACGGTTAGGTTTAGGGTTATTGTTAGTGTTATGGTTAGTGTTAAGTTTGCGGTGAGGGTGAGGCTCAGGGTGAGGGTTATGGTTAGTGTTAGGGTTTGGGTTAGGGTTAGTATTATTGTTAGGGTTCGGGTTAGAGTTACGGTCATGGTGAGAGTGAGGGTGAGGGTTAGGGTGAGGTTTAGGGTGAGGTTTAGTGTTAGGGTAAGGGTTAGGGTGCTGGTGAGGTTTAGGGTTAGAATTAGGGTGAGGGGGAGTATTAGGGTGACGGTTAGGGTTAGGTTTAGTGTTAGCATTAGGGTGAAGGTGAGGGTTTGGTTGAGGTTTAGGGATAGGGTTAGTGTTAGGATTAGGGTTAGGGTGATGGTGAGGGTTAGGGTTAGGCTTAGGCTTAGGGTTAGGCTGAGGGTGAGGCTGGGAGGGAGGATTAGGGTTAGGGTGATGGTTAGGGTTAGGGTTAGTGTTATTGTTAGAGTTAGGGTTAGAGTTAACCTGAGGGCGAGGGTGCGGGTAGGGTTAGGGTTAGGGTTAAGCTGAGGTTTAGGGTTAGGTTTAGAGATAGGGTTAGGGTGAGGGTGAGGTTTAGGGTTAAAGTTAGGGTTAATGTTAGGGTTAGGCTTAGGGTTAGAATGAGGCTGAGCGTGGGCATGAGGATTAGGGTTAGGTTTAGGGTTAGGGTTAGAGTTAGGGTTAGGGTTAGGGTTAGGGTAAGGGTTAATGTTAGTGTTATGGTTAGTGTTAGGTTTAAGTTTGCAGTGAGAGTGAGGCTGAGGGTGAGGTTTATGGTTAGGGTTAGGGTTATGGTTAGTGTTAGTGTTAGGGTTAGGGTTAGAGTTACGGTGAGGGTGAGGGTGAGGGTGAGGGTTAGGGTTAGGTGAGATTTAGGGTGAGGTTTAGGGTTAGGGCTAGGTTGAGGGTGAGGATTAGGTTTAGAGTTAGGGTTAGTGGGAGGGTTAGGGTGAGTGTTAGCTTTAGGTTGATTTTTAGGGATAGGGTTAGGGTTAGGATTAGGGTTAGGGTGAGGGTGAGTGTGAGGGTTAGGGTTAGGGTTAGGCTTAGGCTTAGGGTTAGGCTGAGGGTGAGGGTGGGAGTGAGCTTTGTGTTACAGTGACGGTGAGGATTAGAGTTAGGGTGAGGGTTAGAAAGAGGGTTAGAGTTACAGTGAGGGTGAAATTTAGGGTTATGGTGAGGGTTACGTTTAGGATTAGGGTTAGGGTGAGGGTGAGGGTTAGGATTAGGGTTAGAGTTAGGTTTATTGTTAGTTTTATGGTTAAGGTTACTTTTGGAGTGAGCGTGAGGCTGAGGGTGAGGGTTAGGGTTAGGATTAGGTTTAGGGTTAGGATTAGGGTTAGGGTGAGGGTGAGATTGAGGGTGAAGGTTAGGGTAAGGGTGACGTTTAGTGTTATGGTTAGCTTGAAGTTACGATGAGTGTTAGGGATAGATTGATTGTTAGGGTGTAGGTGAAGGTAAGGGTAAAGTTGAGGGTTAGACTGTGGGTGAGGGTTAAGAAAACGGTCAGGGTTAAGGTTAGTGTGAGGGTTAGGGTAAGTGTGAGGGTTAGGGGTTAGGGTGAGGTTGAGGGTTAGATTGAGGATTAGGGTTAGGGTTAGTGTGAGGTTTAGGGTGAGGATAAGGGTTTAGGGTTAGGTGAGGATAAGAGTTAGAATTAGGGTTAGGGTGAGAGCTAGGGTGAGGCTGGGGGTTAGGGTTAGGGTTAGGGTTAGGGTGAGGTTTAGCGTTAGGATGAGTGTTAGGGTTAGTGTGAGGGTTAGTGTTAGGGTTATGGTTAGTGTTAGGGTGGGGGTATGTGTTAGGGTGATGGTTAGGGTTAGGGTGAGGGTTACAGTTAGGTTTAGGGTTAGGGTTCGTGTTAGGGTTATTTTTAATTTTAGGTTAAGGGTTACATTTAGGGTGAGGGTGAGGGTGAGGGTGAGGGTTAGTGTGAGGTTTAGGGTTAGGATTAGGGTTAGAGTTAGGGTTACGGTTAGGGTGAGGGTTAGCGTTAGAGTTAGGGTTAAGGTTAGGGTGAGGGTTAGTGTGAGGGTTAGGGTTAGAGTTAGGGTTAGGGTTAGGATTATGGTTAGGGTGAGGGTAAGTGTGTGGGTTAGGCTTAGGTTTAGAGTAAGGTTTAGCATTAGGCTGAGGGTGAGGTTGAAGGTGAGGGTTAGGTTTAGGGTGAGTGTTAGGATTAGGGTTAGGGTGAGGGTAAGGGTGAGGGTTGGGTTAGGATTAGGGTTAGGCTGAGGGCTAGGGTGAGGGTGAGGTTTAGGTTTATGGTTAGGGTGAGGTTTTAGGTTAGGTTTAGGTTGAGGGTGAGGTTTAATTTTAGAGTTAGTGTTAGGGTGAGGGTTAGGGTTAAGTTTAGTGTTAGGGTAAGGGTGAGGGTTAGGGTTATGGTTAGGATTAGGATTAGGGTTACTGTGAGGGTGAGTGTGAGGGTTAGGGTGAGGCTTAGGGTTGGTCTTAGGGTTAGGCTGAGGATGATGATGAGGGTGAGGGTTAGGGTTAGGGTGAGGTTGAGGTTTAGGGTTAGAGTTAGTGTTAGTGTGAGGGTTAGTGTGAGAGTGAGTGTTAGGTTTAGGTTGTGGGTGAGGGTCAGGATTAGGGTGATGCTTAGGGTTATGGTCAGGGTGAGGGTTAGGATGAGGGTTAGGGTTATTGTGAGGATTAGGGTGAGGGTGACAGTAAGGGTAAAGTTGAGGGTTAGGCTGAGAGTGAGGATTACGGTAAGGGTGAGTGTTGGGGCTAGGGTGAGGGTTAGGGTTAGGGTTAGGGTTAGGGTGTGGGTTAGATTGAGGATTCGTTTTTGGGGTTAGTGTGAGGTTTAGGGTGAGGATGAGGGTTAGGGTTGGGTTGAGGGCTAGGGTGAGGATGAGGGTTAGGATTAGGGTTAGGGTGAGTGTTAGGTTTTGGGTGATCGTTAGGGTTAGTGTGAGGGTTAGTGTTAGGGTTAGGGTTAGTGTTAGGGTGAGGGTAAGTTTTAGGGTGAGGTTTAGGGTTAGGGTGAGTGTTATGGTTAGAATGAGGGTTAGGGTTAGGTTTAGGGTTATTTTAGGGTTAGGGTTAGGGTTAGGGTTAGGATGAGGGTCAGGGTTAGGATTAGGGTTAGGGTGAGGGCTAGGGTGAGGGTGAGGATTAAGTTTAGGGTTAGGCTTAGGCTTAGGGTTAGGCTGAGGCTGAGGGTGAGGTTGAGGGTTCGGGTTAGCATGATGGTTAGGGTCATGGTTAGGGTGAGGGTTAGGATGAGGTTTAGGTTTAGGGTGAGGTTTAAGGTGAGGGTGACAGTAAGGGTCAAGATGAGGGTTAGAGTGAGGATTAGGATTAGGGTTAGGGTGAGGTTGAGGATAAGATTGAGGATAGTGTTAAGGTTAGAGTGAGTTTTAGGGTGATAATGAGGGTTAGGGTTAGGGTGAGGGCTAAGGTGAGGGTGAGGGTTAGGGATAGGTATAGGGTGAGGGTGAGGATAAGATTGAGGATAGTGTTAAGGTTAGAGTGAGTTTTAGGGTGATAATGAGGGTTAGGGTTAGGGTGAGGGCTACGGTGAGGGTGAGGGTTAGGGATAGGGTTAGGTTGAGGTTTAGGGTTAAGGTGATGATTAGGGTTAGTGTGAGGGTTAGTGTTAGGACTAGGGTTAGTTTTAGGGTGAGGGATAGTGTTAGGGTGAGTTATAGCGTTAGGGTGAGGGTTATGGTTATGGTTAGGCTTAGTGTTAGCTTTAGGGTTATTGTTTGGGTTAGGGTTAAGGTTACGTTGAGGGTGAGAGTTAGGGTAAGTTTTAGGGTGAGGGTTTCCGTTAGGGTGAGGGTTATGGTTAGGGTTAGGGTTAGTGTTAGGCTTAGGTTTATTGTTAGGGTTAGGGTTAGGGTTAAGGTTACGGTAAGGGTGAGGTTGAGGGTAAGGTTTAGGGTTAGGTTGAGTTTTAGGTTTAGGGTTAGGGTTAGAGTTAGGTTTAGGTTGAGGGTGAGGTTTAGGTTATAGTTAGTGTTAGGGGGAGGGTTAGGGTGAGGGTTAGGGTTAGGGTTAGGGTTAGTGTTAGGATTAGGGTTAGGGTGAGGTTAGGGTTAGGGTTAGGGTTAGGGTTAGTCTGAGGGTGAGGGTGAGGGATAGGTTCAGGATTTGGGTGAGGTTTAGGATGAGGTTAAGGTTAGGATTAGGGTTAGGATGAGGGCAAGTGTGAGGGTGAGGGTTAGGGTTAGCATTATGGTGAGGTTTAGGATTAGGGTTAGGTTTATGGTTAAGGTGAGGGTTACTGTTAGGGTTACAGTGAGGGTGAGGTTTAGGATTAGGGTGAGGGTTAGAGTTAGGGTTAGGGTGAGGGTGAGGTTTAGGGTTAGAGTTAGGGTTAGTGTTAGAGTTAGGGTTAGGGTGAGGGTTTGTGAGGGTTAGGGTGAGGGTTAGAGTTCGGGTTAGGCTTAGGCTTAGGCTTAGGCCGAGCGTGGGGGTGACGGTTAGGGTTAGGTTTAGGGTGAGGGTTAGGGTTAGGTTTAGGGTGCGGGTTAGGATGAGGTTTGTGGTTATGGTTATGGTTAGGGTTAGTTTTAGGGTTACGATTAGGGTTAGTTTTAGGGTTAGGGTTAGGGTGAGGGTTTGGGTTAGGGTTAAGGTTAAGTTTAGGATTAGGGTTAGGGTTAGGGTTATTGTTAGTGTTTGGGTTAGTGTTAAGTTTGCGGTGAGGGTGAGGCTCAGGGTGAGGGTTATGGTTAGTGTTAGGGTTTGGGTTAGGGTTAGTATTACTGTTAGGGTTAGGGTTAGAGTTACTGTCATTGTGAGAGTGAGGGTGAGGGTTAGGGTTAGGATTAGGGTTAGGGTGAGGGTGAGGGTTAGGGTTAGGCTTAGGCTTAGGGTTAGGCTGAGGGTGAGGCTGGGGGTGAGGATTAGGGTTAGGGTGATGGTTAGGGTTAGGGTTAGTGTTATTGTTAGGGTTAGGGTTAGAGTTAAAGTGAGGGTGAGGGTGCGGGTAGGGTTAGGGTTAGGGTTAAGCTGAGGTTTAGGTTTAGGTTTAGAGATAGGGTTAGGGTGAGGGTGAGGTTTAGGGTTAAAGTTAGGGTTAATGTTAGGCTTAGGCTTATTGTTAGAATGAGGCTGAGCGTGGACGTGAGGATTAGGGTTAGGCTTAGGGTTAGGGTTAGAGTTAGGGTTAGGGTTAGGGTTAGGGTTAGGGTAAGGGTTAATGTTAGTGTTATGGTTAGTGTTAGGTTTAAGTTTGCAATGAGGGTGAGGCTGAGGGTGAGGTTTATGGTTAGGGTTAGGGTTATGGTTAGTGTTAGTGTTAGGGTTAGGGTTAGAGTTACGGTGAGGGTGAGGGTGAGTGTGAGGGTTAGGGTTAGGTGAGATTTATGGTGAGGTTTAGGGTTAGGGTTAGGTTGAGGGTGAGGATTAGGTTTAGAGTTAGGGTTATTGGGAGTGTTAGGGTGAAGGTTAGGGTTAGGTTGATTTTTAGGGATAGGGTTAGGGTTAGGATTAGGGTTAGGGTGAGGGTGAGTGTGAGGGTTAGGGTTAGGCTTAGGCTTAGGGTTAGGCTGAGGGTGAGGGTGGGAGTGAGCGTTTGTGTTACAGTGAAGGTGAGGATTAGAGTTAGGGTGAGGGTTAGGATGAGGGTTAGGGTTACAGTGAGGGTGAGGGTTAGGGTTAGTGTGAGTGTTAGGGTTAGGATTAGGGTTAGGGTGAGGGTGAGTGTTAGGATTAGGGTTAGAGTTAGTTTTATTGTTAGTGTTATGGTTAAGGTTATTTTGGGAGTGAGGGTGAGGCTGAGGGTGAGGGTTATGGTTAGGATTTGGGTTAGGGTTAGGATTAGGGTTAGGGTGAGTGTGAGATTGAGGGTGAGGGTGACGGTTTGGGTTAGCGTTAGGGAGAGATTTAGGTTTAGGATTAGGGTTAGAGTTAGGGTTAGGGTTAGGGTGAGGGTAAGTGT
>NW_027203608.1:0-66280 GCF_024711535.1 Dipodomys merriami | reverse complement strand
AAAAGGTCAGATAAGGTGATATTAGGAAAATGAACCCTAAGGTATGTATTCAAATGGTTTATTTTCTTTCATGCATTTGTTTCTAAAGCATTTTTGAGATCATTTCTTTGTTGCTTTTTATGTCCCTCTCCCACAGTATAACCCCTTTTGATGTTGGTATAATTTGTGGAGTGGAAGGGGAAAATCAAGTTTTTTAAATAAGGATACAGGTGTACCCGTTGCAACAATGAGTAGTACAAGTTGTCATGTCAGAAACGAACTTTACAACTTTGGTGGGGGGGGGAGGATTGGGTGGGAGGGGGGGGTGGATGGGAAGGGATGGCAAGGGGAAACAAAGGAGGAGGCGACAATTCTTGATAAAGAATGTGCTCATTATCTTGCCCATGTAACTGTAACCCCTCTGTACAGTATTTTCACAATAAAAAATATATAAATAAAATAAATTACCATACAGCTTGTGGTAGTATGTTATGACAGATAATTGCATTACTTGTGAATAATAAAATGTTTATTATGACCTATCCTTTTGTTCTACATGTACCTTTTATTTTATATTTTGATTGTTATTGTACAGCTTATAAGTATAGGAGTTATAGTTACAAAAGTCAGGTAATGAGTGTAGTTCTTTATGAACCATGTCTCCCTTTACTAACTCTCATCCAGTTTTTCCCTCTTGTTCCCACTCACAAGATGTACATTTCAATTCCACATATTGTCTCGTGAGTACCACTGTTGTTTATATTCACCCTTTGTTACACCTTTCTGTGCCGTCTTACCCTCCCAAATAAAAACAAACAAACAAGACAAAAGGAAAAGAAAGCAAAGACAGGAGTAACAGAAACTAAAAGGAATTACTCTGGTTTCCTTTTATTGGAGTTCGTTTCTTGGAGTTCATAAAATATTATTTAATATGGTCATATGCACATAGCTGTTGAGCTTTTGACATCTGTTCTTATTCATATCCTCCTTTGTGTTCAATGTGTGAGGACACACACACACACACACACAATTTAGTGTGCTTCCTTGTAGATTTAGAGGAAAATTATAGCTACCATTAATGAGGAAAACTGCAACCTATAACAATCTATACTTCTTAGGCTCTTGCTTACTTTGTTTAATATAATTTTTTTCACGTCATTCCACTTCCTTACAATTTTTTTGCTGTTTTGTGATATTGCAGTCTGATGCTTGAATAACAGTTCTGAATGATTACAATAAGTCTTTATCATGAGATCAGATAGGAATTCCACTCTTTATGGTATCCTGTTAATTGAGACATTCACTGAAGTTTCCATAGATATCTTCCCAACAAATATAAAGTCTTACAATATCTTATTGCCTCAGGATTTTATTTCAATAACAAATGGTGGTAAAATGTGGCTCATCTTCTTTTAACATTGATAGAATTATATGATATTTTGCTTTAAAGTTTTGGTATTCTGGTTAATAATGATTGGTATTATTTGGTAATAATCTTGGAAACCTAAAATAAATCCCCACTTGATCTTTATGTCTCATTTAGTATAGTGAAGGAAAACATATATTAAGCAAAACTGAAAATTTTATAATTTCTAAGTACAAATTTATCACATTTATATCATATTTAAGCTATCATTATTGGGCTCTGTATTTAATGCGTAACTGATACTGATCTCATAATTACTGTTACCATCATACATTAACCTTGTTGTAACTAGATTTGATTAGAACGGTTTTCACATTTAGACTGATATTTTTTTAATATGGGAAAATATCATATGCACTCACTGTTTAGCCTTAGATAAACAGAAAGAAAGAAAGAAAGAAAGAAAGAAAGAAAGAAAGAAAGAAAGAAAGAAAGAAGGAAAGAAGGAAAGAAGGAAAGAAGGAAAGAAGGAAAGAAAGAAAGAAAGAAAGAAAGAAAGAAAGAAAGAAAGAAAGAAAGAAAGAAAGAAAGAAAGATGAAGAAAGGAAGGAAGGAAGGAAGGAAGGAAGGGAGGAAGGAAGGAAGGAAGGAAGGAAGGAAGGAAGGAAGGAAGAAAGGACGGAAGAAAGTAAGAAAGAAGGAAAGAAGCCAACCATATTTTTCAGTTTTTAAGAATATTTAAATTGCAAATATAAAATGTCTAATGCAAATTAATTTCATTGTAATATATATTATATAACCAATGATCATATTGAAAAATTATTTAAATTATTAAATTTAAGTGTTTGAAAACAACCCTAAATTGATTTTTTTATTTTAAATTAATTTTATTGTAAGATACTGTTCAGAGTGTTTACAGTTACATGAGGAAGGTAATGATTACATTTCTTGTAGAGCATTGTTACCCCTCCAATTTTTTCTCCTACTATCCTTTTCTTCCCCTTTTTCCCCCTTAAAGTTGTAAGTTGTAAAGGTCATTTCCAACATAGTGTCTTGTGAGTATCGAACTTTGTTGCAATGGGTCATCCTGGGTCTTTGTTTTAGCATTTTGCTACTCCCCTTCCTCTTCCCAAATTAGATAAATGTATATACAAGATGCAGGGTACCAAAATCAAATACATAAATTGATTTTTGTTAAAAATCCTGCCTCAGGAATGTTGACTAGTACAGTGGCTGCTTCTTGCATACAAAATACAATGAACAGTTGAAAACGGTGCCAATTTCTATTATTCTTTTAAGTAGTTAGACATCTGTAAATTAGTAATGTCTATACATTACAATATATCGTAAATAAAATGTAAATGTTACCCAAAGTTAAAATTTATATCATACTAAATGGTCCTATTCTAAAATAGCTTTCAGTAGAGGTACAATTCCTTCATAAAGAAGAATCATAATGTGTGGGAGAACATTTAATTAAAAATCCACACAGTAGGACATTTTACATTGTACTCTCCACAACAGTGTGAGATGCCCTTTTAACCACCTACAGTAATGAATGGAAGAAAACTGAAGACAATTATCATACCTTTCGTATGGTTATATTTTATTGAAACTAAATTTCTAAGGTAATTTTCCCCTCACCAAAACGGTTGTGTCATGACTTGAGAGTCATTGCTTCTATGTTTTATTTCCAACCAAATGCCTCATGAGTTAAAGTGAATAGCTGCTGAGTGAAATAAATTACATAAACTGCTAAATTTTATTAATTTAGAAAACTTCATATATTGATTAGACTATACATTTACATTACATAACTGTATGCCTTTGTAACAGGTGGTGCAGGGCAAACACATTCTTCAAAATGTTTGTTTTGGTATACCCTGTTACAAGTTGCTATAAACATTTATTAATGTCCAAGAAATCTAGCCAGTGTTTATTCCTTGCTATTCATGCCTGTATCCCTAGCTATTCAGAGGCTGAGATTCTGAGGATGGTGGTTCAAAGCCAGCTCAGGCAGGAAAGTCTGTGAGACTCTTATCTCCAATACACCACCAGAAAACCAGAAGTGGTGTTGTGGTTCATGTGGTAGAGAGCTTGCCTTGAGATGGAGAGTTCAAGGACAGCATTCAAGCCCCACAACAAAAAAATAAATAGAGGGATAGATAAATAAATAAATAGATATGTCTACATAGCATCAAAGTTGTGATGGAGTTATATCAATGATGTACATATTTGTTCTTAGTGATTTAAAACTATGACATTATTTTTTGCTTGAAAGACAACTTTTTAAATATTTTGATGATTGTTGCATACAATAAGCATCATAAAAGATAAAGTCAGGAGATAATAGATAAAAATGGAAAAAAGAATGATGTTTAAAAACAGATGGCAATTAGTGGAAACAATATATTTCAATAAGTAAGTTGATTAAAAGATGAATGAAATGTAAATTATGGCACATTTTACCTAAAGAGTAGAAAAATGCAATAAGGAAGTGAAGGTTCTGGGAAAAACCTACTATTGAACAAAATATTAATTATTTGGGAATTGCTTTCAGTTTAAATTATCACCCTTACTGCTTTCTGTGATTAGCTTAGCCTATCAAACTGACAATAATTAGGTTTTTAAAAGTACATATTCTACACATAATAATCCATTATTTTTGACTTGCACAGAAGCTGCTATCAAATCACTTAACTGCAACAAAGTTACAATAATTCACCATGTTAATTCATTTTGCCAAAGATTTTTAACAGTTTAATTATTTTCTTTTGGAGAATCTTTAATTCTATTATTCCTTCAAGCAATTCTAATTTGAATGGAATTTAAAGTTGATTTTATACATTGATTAATACCATAAGCAATCAAATTCAACTACCAGAAAAGTCTGAGACTTCCAGTCATTTAAATATATAATTTAATAGAGAATCATTTTGAAACCAAGGAATCAAATCTTAATGTTTTCTGTTTAGAAAAACAAATTATGCAAATACTATGTTTTCAAATTATTTATTTCAGCTCTTTCATAAAACATTATTGAAAATTAAATTTTCAATTACTACATACTAGTTGGAGTGTCACTTTATCCATTTGCATGATTATGGAGATAATGTAGCTTGCTTGCACTAAACATGATGTGTCTACCTTTAAGTGGCTGATCTCCAGAATGTACTTGTGTTTACTAGGGCCTCTATTGTGTCCGGTATTTCTTGATCATACAGCTTAAAAGTATTAAATGTAGTGGATCATTCGGACATTTTACGACATACCCAAATAGTCTAAATTTCTTACTACTCTTAAATGATGGGAGTCAGAAGAGGCAGTAGAACCTGCATGGGGGAAATGATAAAAGTGAATTTTAAATGTCCTATATAAATATGAGCTGCTTCTAAGCCTTTCCTCTGATAATAAAAATGCATTCACCAACTCTGACACTGAAGATCATGATAGTCTGCTATAGCAAAAACTACATATGAGAACAGTAATCAGGCCTAGCGTCTCTGAACTGGTAAATGACACAGGTCATCCTTCAAATCCCTTTACATTCTTAGGTTCCCCTTCGGTGAATCAAGTAGAGATGAATGAGACCATAATTACTCCATCTTTCAAGAACCTTGCTCATTCACTCTACTTACCCCAAGGTGCATTATAATATACTATTATGGACATCATAGAATGGCAGATTCAGTCTCTCTCTCTTGTCTTCTGCTATCTGAGAAATCTTATCTCAGACAAGGAAATAAATGGGGAAGCTGTACCAAAGACTATGTATGTCAATCTCAATTGTAGTTTTAGGGATTGTGAACACAAATACCAAGTGCATTCATGGCCTAAGCTGAACCATGGGCAGGACTCCATTAATAACCTGAGCAGTCAAAATGCATTATTAGATATCTCCCTGACGGAGTGGGAAAAAAATAACACTTTACACAGTAATCACATTATGCTTCTTTCAGGATATTGGTCTCTTCTACTATCTGTAGCTACTATCCAGGACTGTGTAATGTCTTGTACATTTTTTATTATGCTAATTGCTGTCAATCTTCTGATTCTCTACTCTTAGTACTGTTGCTTTTTTTCTTCCTCTTTTTTTTTTGTACTGGTCCTGGGACTGAACTCAGGGTCTCAGCACTTTCACTGAGCTTCTGTGCTCAAGGCCAGTGTTCCACCACTTGAACCACAGCTATGCTTCTGGAGTTTATAGTGGTTAAGGATTTTATTTTTTGCATGTTTGTTGTTGTTTTCTTTCTGTTTTGCATCTTTTGTGTTTTTTTTTTTTACTTCAATATGCTCTGTCTTGTATGTAAATATATCTGATTTGGGGAGAGTAAAGGGAAGCACAGAAATGGTGGGACAAAGGGTAAACTTTATCTGCAGTGATACTCACTTAACTGTTGAAAACTATACAATTTATGGGGAAAGGAGGTTGAGGAGGAGAAAAAATTGGGAGAAAATGAGGGAAGAGGTGATACTGTTCAAATGTATTAAAAACTTGACTTATATAACTGTAACTCTTTTGTATATCATCAATTTTTTATTTTTATTTTTTAATGTATCTCTGGCTTTCTTGCCTGGGCTGGCTCCTAACAGAGATACTCAGATCTCTGTCTCCTGGGTAGCGAGGATTACAGGCATGAACCAATAGAGGTAGCTATTCTCAGTCCTTTTGCAAGTCAACAAGTTAGTAGCATTTTAAGCTGACCACCAGTTTTATTCCTGGCCAAAATATGTTTTATAAGCGATCTCTTTAAATGCATAGAAAAAACGGAATTAAAACATTTGCTTTATCTATTCTATTATCACATACCCATTGCTATCTTGGGTGTTATAATTTGAATAATGCATGCCCTCTCTCCCCAGCCCACAGTCTTGTGTGTTAAACATGAAGTTCCTCGCTGATGCTATCCGTTCAGAAGGTCATGAAAAGGTTGGAAGTTAAGTGGAGGAAGTAGGTCATTAGACGCATGATTTTGGAGCTTGTACCTGGTCCATGGGCATTTTCCCCCTCTATTTCCTCTCTGGATTGAAGTGAACATCATTGCTCTCCTCTATAGGCTCAGCCATGGTCATTTGCTTCATCACTGGTCCAGAAACAATAGACTGTGGTCTAAAATTCTTTGAAACCAAGAACTGGGATTTATCTTTCCTCTGTTGCATTATGTAAGCCAGAGCTTCTTTGGTGTGTGTGTGTGTGTGTGTGTGTGTGTGTGTGTGTGTGTGTGTGTGTGTGTGTGTGTGTGTGTGTGTGTGTGTGTTCGTGCACGTGCGCGTGTGTGTGTGCATTATCCAATAGCACTTTAAATTGTGTATAACATTTGAGTCAATCTTTATGCTTCTTCCAACTAAGTCCAGGTAGAGATACAATTATTACATAATTTTCCCAAATGGAGTGAGATATTGAATTTGTTTTTTATGCTATCCCAAGTCATATATAGTATGGATTTACAATGGGATGAGTATAATGTGAGAAGAAAATTGGACTTTAGCCTTCTTAGAACAACAAAAAATAAGAATCTCAAACTAAAATAAATGAACATTTATCTATCCCATATAAGCATCTGTGGGAGGTAAAGGAATATAGGTTACTTTGATTAGCAAAGATAAAATTCTTATTTATATTTCTTTCCATTCAATTCATTTGTTTTTAATTTTACTTTTGTTTTAAAGGTAATGTACAGAGGGGTTACAGTTACATAGTAAAGAGTATATGTCTTGTCGAACATTGGTCCATACAATTCTTTGGATTTTCTTTTCTACGTTTTTCATTCTTTCTTTTTTTTTCTTTCTTCTTTTTCATTTTTCCTCTTCTGCTAGTCCTAGGACTTGAACTCTGGTCCTGGGCACTGTTCCTGCGCTCCTTTTACTAAAGACTAGTGTGCTAGAGCCATAGAGCTACTTCCAGCTTTTTCTGTGATTAATTGGAAATGAGAGACTTATTGACTTTCCGACTCCAGGTGGCTCTGAAATATTATTCTCAAATCTCAGCCTCATGAATAGGTAGAATTACAGATGTGAGCTACCTGTGCCCCATTTCTCTTGGATTTTTTATTTCTATTATGCTAATGCTTTTCTTAACTGTACTGGAACCCTGCTCACTGACAGTTAGACACTTCATAACTGATTTCACAAGATTCACAACTGGAGAAGATGAATTATCTGTGACTAAATATTGGAAAGACTGCATAAAATCCAGTTTACCAATACACGACTACTCATGTGTCCAGAGATTCAATAGAAACAATTTTAGCACCTTCTGGAGTCTAGTGTGCAGAATTGGTAAATGATATAAGTTAATAATATCATTGTATCATCCTAATTGTCTATCCAAGAGAACTTTATGTACAGAAATCTAGGGACATTAGTAAACTATAACAAGATATTCAGTCAATGATATATTAGCGTGGGTTTTAGAATCAATTTTAACTCTAAGATTTTTTCCCTTTCTAATGAAGACAATAATAAATAATGACCTTTCTTTTTTGTTGTTGTTGGTCATGGGGCTTGAACTCTGGGCTGTCCCTCAATTCTTTAGCTCAAGGCTAGTGCTCTATCACTTGAGCCACAGTACCACTTCCAGTTTTCTGGTAGCTTATTGGAGATAAGAGTCTCACAGACTTACCTGCCCAGGCTGGCTTTGAACCATTATCCTCAGATCTCAGCCTCCTAAGTAGTTAGGATTAAAGGCATTAGCCACCTGCACCTGGCTTAATTACCTTTTTATGTTGATTAAATAGTCAGAGTCATTATCAATATTAAAATTTAAATTTTAAGGTAGATTTATGTAAATATAATTGAATAAAATAGGAATGTTATTTAAGTTCTAACCTTACCTTTATCTAAAAGAAACACAAGGAGTTTTTCTTCACTCACTATGTGAAAATTATAGCATAACTATAATCCACATATGTAATTATAAACACTAGTGGATTATTTTGCAAGTTACTCCTTTCTTTAATGATTCCACTAGCATTAGTAATAGTTCTTTAAACAAACCTTTACAAAATTTACCTCCTTTAAATGCTACAGGAAATTTAGAATCAAGCAACATTAGTCAATTAAATATGGAGAAAATATCTAAGATTACTCTCCATCTTTGTGATCATATGAAGCAAACTGTTGCATTTTCCTCTTTGGAATAAACTTTATTATACAGACATATTTGAGATTTTTTTTCAGAACTCGAATTTTTATATCTATATTTTATATAAAACCAATATTGTCATGTTTTAGTAGCAAGTTCTGACTGATTGGAGTAACATACTATAATATATTTAACTGCCTGCTCTCTGCAGGGATATTAAGCTATTTTATATTTTGAATTACTAATATTTTTCTCAACTTAGTTCTCTGAGTTTTCATTATTTTTCAAGTGATTGTTTCACTGTCATTATTTTGTATTTGTGATTGTTATTTCTAACTGGTAAAATTTTTGGTAAACAATAAAATGTTCTTTTTGTTTTTTCTCCTGACTCAAAGCAAAAATAATGTACTATAATAACTACAATTATGTATATATATATATATATATATATATATATATATATATTCAAATATATATTATTAGTTAAGTAAGCTAGTCCTAGAGAACCTCAGGTTACATGGTTTCTCTCATTTGTGGTACCTAAAATGGGCCTATAAATTCATAAGTAAACAAATAAATGAATTACCTGAAACATAATAGAATGTAGGGAGACCCCAAATAATATAGTTCTTTAGAAAATTGAAGACAAAACCCAATAAAATAAATACAGGACCCTTGTCTTTTATATGGCTAGTGAAGACGTTCTCCCAATCCATAGGCTTTCTATTGATCTTGCTAGCTATGTCCGTTGCCATGCAGAAGCTCTGCAACTTCATGCAATCCCATTTGTCCAACCTTTCTTTGATTTGTTGTGTTTCCGGGTCTCTGTTGAGAAAATTTCGGCCTGCGCCAAGGAGACCAAGGGTTTCTCCTATTCCATCATGTAATGTTTCAGAGTGTCTGCTTGACTCCGACGTCTTTGATCCATTTGGAGTTGATTCTGCTGCAGGGTGATATATAAGGGTCTAGCTTTACTTTTCTACAAGTAGTTAACCAATTTTGCCAGCACAATTTACAAAAGAGGCTGTCTTTCTTCCATTCTTTTTTTAGCTCCCTTACCGACGATTTGATGGCTAGAAGTCTGTAGGTTCATCTCTGGGTTTTCAATTCTATTCCATTGGTCCTGAGGTCTGTTCTTGTGCCACTACCAAGCTCTTTTGATTACTATGGCTTTATAGTAGAGTTTGAAATTTGGCATTGATATTCCTCCAGCAGTATTCTTTCCCTTGAGGAGGGATTTTGCTATTCACGGTCTTTTATTGTTCCATGTGAATTTTTGGATTGCCTCTTCTATTTCCTTGAAGAATGAATTTAGAATATGGATAGGTATCGCATTGAATTTGTAGATATCCTTGGGAAGTATTGCCATTTTCACGATGTCAATCTTTCCCATCCAGGAGCATGGGAGCTTTTGCCACTTTTTAAGTTCTGTTTTGATTTCCTATTTCAAGTTTTTAAAGTATACTTGGAACTCAAAAAATTAAATCCCCCAACAACAAATCCTCAAAGAAACAACTGCCCAATAAATAAATGGGCTAAAGACTTACAGAGAAACTTCTCTGAAGAAGAAAGAAGGAGGGTCAATAGTCACATGAAGAAATATTCAACCTCCCTAGCCATAAAAGAAATGCAAATCAAAACAACATTGAGATACCACGTCACCACAGTTGGAATGGCAAAAATCAAGAACTCTCATAACAGCAGATCCCGGAGGGGACGAGGACAGAAGGGAACCTTACTTCATTGTTGGTGGGAGTGTAAACTTGTTCAACCACTTTGGAAAGTAGTATGGAGGTTCCTCAAAAGACTCCACATAGAGCTCCACATAGAGCTATGACCCAGCAATCCCACTTTTGGGCATTTACCCAAATGTTTATAAACAAGACCACACTAAAGCTACCAGCACAACTATGTTTACTGCAGGATTATTTACTATAACTAAGATATGGAACACAAACAGATGCCCCTCAGTAGAAAAATGGATCAGAAAATGTGGTATACATACACAATGGAATTCTTTGCCTGCATCAGAAAGATTGACATTGCCCCATTTGTTAGGAAATGGAAAGACTTGGAAAAAATTATATTAAGTGAAGTAAGCCAAGCCCAAAGAAACATAGAAATATAGGTCCCATCGTTTCTCTTATTGGCAATATTTAGTATATGTATGAGTCAAGCAGAAAAGGTCAGATAAAGTGATGTTAGGAAAATGAACCCTAAGATATGTATTCAAATTTTTTTTCTTTCATGCATTTGTTTCTAACACATTTATAAGATTTTTTTCTTTGTTGCTTTGTATGTCCATCCACCACAGTATAACCCCTGCTTTCACTGTATTTGATGTCGGTATAATTTGTGGAGGGGAAGGGGAAAAACAAGTCGTATAATAAGGATACAGGTGGACCCTTTGCAACAATGAGAAGTACAAGTTGTCATGTTGAAAACGAACTTTCCAACTTTGGTGGGGGGAAGATTTGGTGGGGGTCCGATGAAAGCTGGGAAGGGATGGGAAGGGGAAACAAAGGAGGAGGCTACAATGCTTGATAAGAAATGTACTCTTTATCTTGCCCTTCTAATTGTAACCCCCCTGTACATTTTTTCACAATAAAAATAAGTAAAAAAAAAAGTAAAAATTAAAAAAAAGAAATGCATCCTGAAATCCCCATAGATGTTTGTCTTTTATAATGACCAACTCAGCTTTACTTTGATAAATATATTAACTAGTAATTTTTCCAAAAGCTATATGAAGAAGCAAAATTAAACAGTAATAAATCAAATAAGAATTATCTGTTCCTTTACATAGAAGTTTCTAATGTAGGCAGGTTGAAGACTATACTGTAATTTCTAGTTTTCTCTTTTTCTGTGCTTGTCTCTGCTCTCAGAGTGTTAACTAAACTGATTATAGTTCACAAAACATGATGGGAGCATGATCAAGCAGAAAAGGTCTAATAAACCTCAGCATTTTCTAGCTAAAGAACTGTTTCTAGAAATTTTGCCCAGTAACTTCTTTTTTTCATTGTATTGTATTGTAATAGCTTGTACATTGCTAAGAAGGTCCTGTGTGGGAGATAGAAATACGAGCTCTTCAGAGATACATATATATGTAAGTCCCACATACCTGTGAATTCCTTTGCGTATGACAATAAATTTTCCTTGCCCATGTGACAAAGGTTAAACATCTTCAAATGGGAAAGTTAACCAGGACAACTGGGGTGAGCCTAGTCTAATTATAAAATTTTAATTGTTGAGAATCTAACCCTGGTGGATCAGAAAGAGATGTAACAATGAAACACAGGTCAGGCGTATCATGCGAAGAAATTGGTGTACATTTTGTATTTTTGAAGTTGGAGGAAAATAACCAGGAGGGAAGTAATGCCAGAGATAAACAGAAGGAGATAAGAAATGAATCAAGGTCACCAGCATTCTGAGATTTGCAATGTATGCCAAATTTTTCACTATATGATTATAAGACAATGAGTTAGTGCTGTTCAAAAAGCCACTATTTTTGTGAGAAATAAATCTCTGAGAAATTTATTTAGGATGAGTAATGAGTTCCATTCAATAAAATCACCCCTGGTATAGAAGAAGCAGGGAATATAAGATAGGAAATGCTCTAATCTTGTCAATATCCCATCAATTTTCTCATCTCAACCTGATCTCTAAAAAAGAAAAAAAAACGATACAAAAAGAGTTAGTTAATATCTCAGCCAACTTAAGAAATTACAATCCAAATAGTGAAAAAATTATAATTTCAGGTTTGGCACTGATGGCTCATGCCTGTAATCCTAGCAACTCAGGAGGTTGTGATCAGTAGGTTGGGGTTGGAAGCCAGCCCAAGCAGGAAAGTCTGTGAGACTTTTATCACCAATTAACCACCCCCCAAAAATGGAAGTGGAACTGTGGCTTAAGGTGGGAAAGCACTAGCCTTGAGCAAAAAAGCTCAAAGATAGTGCCTAGGCCCTGAATTCAAGCCCCATCATTGAGAAAAACAGTAATAATAGTCAAGGAAATAGCTCTGGATATTGCATGTCAAATAGGAATAAGTACATCAACTCCAAAGGAACTTCACAAGGTGAAGTTTATGCCTGCAGAAAGGTGTGCTACGGACAGTAGCCAAATAAGAAAATGTACTGGGTGGGTACTCCTTAGTGCATCATTGTCCATCATTATAATAATCAGAGGTTAGGTTCACAATCTTGTGTTATTGGCTCACTTAAAAAATGTTAAAGTTTACCTGAGCAATCAACCAAACATTGAGCCAAAGTAGGAACTTATCAGAAAAATAATTCTTACCCATCTGGCTCTCTGTCACTTTGGTCAGGCAGACCTTCAGGCCCTAGAGAGAATAATTCCTCTGACAGGATTTTGCTTAACTTAATCAGTTTCTTGCAAATGGTGGTGCTTAAATTAAGCAGTCATTTTGATAGGAACATTGCAAGGAAGGATGGAATAGAATAAACTATTCCACAAGAAGAAAGCAGCTACAATATCAGGGCAGGTCACCTTTCAGGCATTGGTGCATATCACTAAAGTCATGCCCGTAACAATAGCCACTTCTCTAGAATCTCCAAGAATATGGATGAGATAATGGTCAACAGCCTATACTCATAACTGAGACCTTTAATTCATTACATCTAGCACTCTTCTATAAGCTCTTACCTCTTTGCATATTTTAACCTATAGCTCTTGCTTATACCTCAGGTGGCTAAAGATTGGCTGAAGTGCATAATTCCCATCTTCCTGTGGCTTCATGAGCCGTGCAATTCATTTCTTCTCCCTGCTTTTAGTAATTATCATCTCTCTCTCTCTTTCTCTCTCTATCTATCTATCTATCTATCTATATATATATATATGAGAGCAGGTGAGTGGACTGTGGAATACACGTACAGAATCCTTGAGTTTGTGCTTAGAGCCTGACACTCCATTTTTAGAAGCCATTGGTCTGTTAAGTCTAACAATGCATCCTAAGAATGTTACTTAATAGTCACAATGATATTAAGTCAGAAACAGTGGTTCAGAATAGATGTCTATTTAAAGAGACAAAAAGATAACCAATTTAATTTTGGCTCTGTCTGAAAAAGCCCATTTTTCTACATTCAAGCTAAACAGTCGGTGGGATCATAACGACATATATAGATAGGACCTTGAAAGAAGTCAGTTGTGGATTACTGCATTGTCTATTGGGACTCCCAGATTTAAGCTCTTTTATTAAGCCTCAATAATGGAATCATATAACATTGAAGCATTGGAGTTTGAGCCACTGATCAATTGTAATATGACTTATCTGTGTTTGAAACAGCTCATCAGTTCTCTAATTCCATTTTGTCCCTCTCTGGCTTCATTCAGTCTCTTCAAAATTTTCCCCCTTTTAAGTCTTTTCTTCAATATTTCCCTTAGATTTCAGGATTGACCGCAGTGATTGATAAATGTCTTTATGACAAAGAATTGTCAGCAACCATAAGGGTCACGGGGTAAATCTTCCCATGATGAGATTTCTCCTCAAGTGAGAGCAATAGCCCCAGGATGCAAACAGGTTTCACCCTCAGCAGAAACAATCATCTCATGAGACACAGATTACTCACTGGCTCAAGTGCTAACAGCAATGCAGACTTCTATAGATCCATCCTGAAGACTGAGACAATGGTCAGGCAGATCATAGCTGGAGAAGACAACACGTTTGGTCAGGCAGATCATAGCTGGAGAAGACAACACGTTCTCAAAGCTAATAGCTCTACAAAGCCCTAATTTTAAATTTTGGTTACTCATTTACAATAGGGGGGAGGCTGGGAAGGGATGTGAAGGGAAAACAAAGGAGAAGGCTGCAATGCTTGATAAGAAATGTACGCATTATCCTACCCATGTAATTGTAACCCCTCTGTACAGTATGTTCACAAAAAATAAAAATTAAACTTAAAAAAATAAAATAAAATAAAATAAAAATTTAAAAATGTCAAAGTTATGACAGCACATCACAGATAGTCTGAACACTTTGATCAGTTATTTCTAACGTGACCACAATTAAAGCTCTTTTCTCAACCCTTTCCGTATTGATTTTGTCTTTGAGACAGGCAGTATAGCTTAATCTGTGGAGCTGCCTGCAGATAACACATTTGCTCTAGAGCTCTGGTGACATTTGTGAAGGTACCATTACATCAACTAGAAGCTTTACATTGTATTAAACAGAAGCTCTAAAGAGCACTTACTTACTTAATTTTAGTGACAGTACTGATGATTAAATTCAGGAAATTGCACTCTGTCTAGCTTTTTTAAGGCAAAACTGAAACTCTACTATTTGAGCTACACTTTCAACTTCCTTTTAATTCATTGGAGAAAAGAATCTCAAAGACTTTCTTAATTGGGCTGGCTTGGAACTACAGGGCTAATTTCTCAGTTTCTACAGTAGCTAGGATTGTAGGGATAAGCCACCAGTGCCCATCACAGGAACAAATTTGTGTGTGTGTGTGTGTGTGTGTGTGTGTGTGTGTGTGTGTGTGTGTGTGTGTGTGTGTGTGTTGCTGAGGTTTGAACTCAGGACCCAGGTGCTATCTCTGAGCTTCGCTGTTCAAGGCTAGCTCTCTACCACTTGAGCCACAGCTCCATTTCAGACTGTTTGCTGTTTCATTGGGAATAGGAAGCTCATAGATATTCCTACCTGGGATGGGTTATAGCCATGTTCCTCTGATCTCAGCCTCTTAAGTATCCAGAATTACAGTATAAGCATAGTAGGTCATAATTCTGTTATATATTTAATATGTGTGCATATGGAAATACACAGATACAGACACACAGAGGCACACAAACATACATACACATATATAAAATTTTTAGATTTCTTGGGAAATGTGTATTTGGGAGTTGAGGGCAACTCATTTCAGCTATCAGAGACTAAAATGACCTATTCACCTCTTCAACCATCCATTATGTAAATATATAAAATGTTAGGAGTAAACCATAGGCTTCATGTCACAGCACCAGATATCCACAGCATATGTGCCAAAGGACATGACAGAAAATAATTCTTGATCAAGGATACAATCTCTTCAAAGATACAGTGTATGGATTTGCCATTTTCTATACCTTTTCTCCTGGTGCAGAAGGCATACACCAGTAACAATGTTCATAATGGTTCAACTCTTTCCTCAGAGATGCTCCCAAAGATTGTTACCTGTTGTAACGATCAAAGAAAAATTGCTTAATTGAAAAAGTTTAGTCCAATAAATTGTCCTATTATCTCATATACATGAGAGCCTCACACTAACTAGACAGGTACTCTGCCAACTGAACCACAATACCAGGCCTGTTTGCGTTGCTCATTGTTGAGACAGAGTCTTGTTTTGTAGCCAGGATTGCCTAGGACTATGATAATCCTCTTTGTGCTCCACTGCACTGCTAGTATGACCGGCATGTGCCAATACTCCAAACCATGGTGAGGCTTCTGTAGCTGGCATGACAGGTACAAGTTCACAAGACCAGCCATCAGTCAGGATGGAACATGGTGATATTGTTTAAGGCTAACTGGCCAAAATCTATAATCTCTTGATATCCACGTCACATATAGCTATGATTACAGTATAGAGCCACCATACCTGGTCCTTATTAATTTTTTGTTTTATCTTGGATAGCCAATAATATTGAAACTCACTATTTTAGAGAAGCTTTCAGTATATACATTGAAAATCATGCACACACATATACATATATGTGCATACATATATATACACAGAAATTTGTTTTTAGTTCTAACTTTTACAAATATTAAAAAATGAATACTTCTTTTTTGTTATATTTCAATTTAATATACTTAGTTATATTTCAATCAAATGCCCAAGTTCTTTTCCTTCATTTGAATGCTATATTTTGAAGGAAAGAATGGAAAGGAAAAATGTCTACCCCATATTACTGACTAAAAGTCTCACAGGTTTGATGTTTATTAGATGTCATGTTTACATTCTTATATATAGTTACACAGATCTCTTGTAATGATAAATGATGAATGGAACCACCTTTGTTTCACGATTATTTTATTTTACTTTAATTTTGTAAACAAACATTTATTTATTAACTAGAAAAGCCAAACTACTGGCTATTAAAGAGATAATGTCTTTAAGTTCCAGTTCATGAGTTTGAAAGTTGATTACATTAAACAAGAAAATTCAACCAAACAGTAAAATGTACAACCATAGTTTTAGGTTTTCTTCTAAACCTGTAGACTTGTATAGTGTTTGTACCATGGACCTCAATAAAACTAGGGACTTCTGGCAAAATGCCAAGAGTAGAACCTGTTTCACATAGAAATTTCCACATCATTGATCGAGAATCTTGCAGACTCTCCCTGAGAACAAACGCAGTTTGGCTTGTCCTCGTTCACATTCATGAATCATTGAATATCCTTCCCTAGTGTGTGAGCAGCTGCTCCTTCTCCTCCGGTCCTCAACCCAAAGCTTGTACAACCCAAAATGTGCAATGAAGCACAAAAAGAGAACTCTGTAACTTTACCACATGGATCCCAATAAATGGACTGAAAAATAAATCAATTTATAAAATAATAGGAAGTGAAAAAGTATCAGTTCTGTGGACCCATGGGTCTCTATGCTAGTCAGGTATGGGTGGTTGTTATGGTAATAAGCAAGTGAATAGACACAAAGCTTTATCTCCCAGTTCTCAACACATGAGTTAGTGCCTCCTCTTTGGGTTGGTCATACTAAATTTCTGCCTTTTGTCTGTTCATGTAAAGTGCTTAAAAATTTAATATAACTACCTCTTTCCATTTAAAGAAAAGATTATCACATAAAAGGAAATCCCTGGAGTGATAAAAGTCAGAAGCTACAACTGCAAACTTATAACATTTTACAGTTGTCATTGAATAAGTGTGTTCTGGCATATTCTCCAGACTTGCAATTTCAGTTTTATTTCAAAATTATTGTAAGCATAACACAAAGGTTTGCCTGTGCCTTTGAACTAAGTTTAGATTAACTCACTAGGACAATTTTTTGTGTTGTTGTACCTGTCCTGGGCCTTGAATTAAAGGATAGACATTGTCCTGAGGTTTTGTTTTGCTCAAGGCTAGCACTCTACCACTTGAGCCACAGCTTACATTCTAACTCTTTGGTGGTTAAATTGAAAGGAGTCTCAGGGATTTTCTTGCCATGGCTGGGTTCCAACTGCGAACCTCAGATCTTAGCCTTCTGAGTAGTTATAAGCATGAACAACCAGCACTACAATAAGACAGTTTTAGAAACATCATGACAAATCACAGAGATTATTTGTAATGGAGTTTCCCCAAACCCTAGCAGAAAGAAGAAAAAAGTGGAGAGTCTGGGTTGTATTATTTCATCCTGATTTTTCTGATCATATGTTGGCATCATTACATTCTTGACACATTAGAGCTGATAGATTTTTATGGTGAGAAAATGCTTTAAAAAGTGAAGCACATGTTTATTTTGCATATTTAAAAATCGACAGGTATTTTATTTTATTAAAGAGAGAAACGGTAATCAACAAGAGCAAACAAATTTCAGGATAAGCCTTTCTCTGAGGTTGGCACTGTGTCTACCTATCTGTCGATCTATCTGTCTGTCATCTCTCTGAGAAAACATAGTTTATTAAAATGCCACTCAAATAGTAAATTATTGCAAAATGACAGGGAAAAATAGTAATGGCTGTAACAGAGATAACATGGAAGATAAAATGATTTATAAGTCAGGTGCTTAAAATCAACTTTTTCTGAGGAGCACTAAGGCCTTCCATTGAGCCCAAGATTTCAGTAAGTGCAAAAAAAAGCCATACACTCCTGCCTCCATTTTTCCCTGAGACTATCCAGCAGTCACTTAGAAGCCATCTTGGAATCCAGCCAAGGCCAGACCACCAGCCAGGCATCAGTGACTTCAATGAGCTGCCAGACCAGCATTGATCACAAGAGTCCTCAAGGTAACAATGAGGAAAAATACACAGGAAAATTAAAAGGGAGGATGAGATCACAGGACTATGAGAGAAATTGACATTAAACTAACCAATTTTTTATGTGACGGTTCTAGGTGGTTCAACAAGGTCATTCATAGCGTGTCACAAGACTTTTTTTTTAATAATGCATTCAAGGATTAAGGAAGGACTTCATTCCGGTCTAAAATGGGTCCCAAAAAGATACTGGAAAATAGCTCCTTAGTTCATCTATGAAAGCCAGGAAAGCATGCCCTAGAGATAAAATGTAATTCAATTAACCTTCTTCACCCTCAGAACAGTGACTCTGCCCTGTAAATGTATCCTGGGGATAGGCCTAATACAGCAATCCCTTAACACCTCCATAAAAGTCCTTATGCCAGGATGAAATCATTGTCATTTTCACCCTACCATTGACACACTTTCATCTCTTGAAAGCACATTCCTTTTCTCAGGAACTTCTCTATCATTTCACTATGATTGGAGGTTTGCCTTATTTGTCCTCTCAAGGGAGTGGAGAGCATAGGTAGATAGGGACACTGACTTTACAGTGATACCGGCTACCTGACGGTGGAACCAAACTGTCCCTGGTTCTTTTTAACTATTCATATCTCTCATTCCTGCACCCTAATTTTTCCTGAAATTTAAATGTCTGATCTTACTTGGGAAGGTATGGTGGGCTGAGCTGTTAACAAACTTCCTTTCTGCCCTACTCAATACACATCTTTTATTTGGCATACTGGGTGGATGTATAGATAGAGCCAACTTATGAAACACACGTGTTTGGGTCTGCACCTTAAACCTTCTGTAACAGTCACACAAAGAAGAGGATGTGGAAAAATGTCATAGGAAGATGTAAAGTAGTTCAGTCATGATACATAGGATTAGAATAAAGGCAATAACTAATTAATATCCAGGGTGTGCCTAACAATTTAATTTCCTCTATTCTCTTAATAGGGACACCTTATACGTAATCCAAAACTAGGCCATATGAGAAATAAATCAGAGTTCTGCACTTGCTATTGAAAGTGGAGCTAAGCAAGAAAAAGAATATTGTTCTGTTATACATAGTTGTTATTGTCTTTGCTTGTATGACACCATGTTACCATTACTCTGGGATGAGAGTAGATTTGCAATTAAATATTTTTTATTATTTATATGATTTTTTGCCAGTCATGGGGCTTGAACTCAGGGCCTGGGCTCTGTCCCTGAGCCTGTCTATGCTCAAGGCTAGCATTCTTCCACTTGATTCACAGCACCAATTCCGGCTTTCCATACATGCTAAGTAAGCACTCTACCATTAAGCAACATTCCCATTTATTTGATTTTTTATCATGTGTGCCAGTGCTGCAGCTTGATCTCAGAGCTTATGTGCTGTGCCTTAGCTTTTTTGGTTAAGGTTGGTTCTCTAGCACATGAGCCATAGCTTCACTTCCGTTATTTACTTTCTCTCTCTTGCCTTAGCTGGCAGCTTTCAAACCACAATTCTCAGATCTCGGCTTCCTGAGTTGCTAGGATTACAGTAATGAGCCACTGGCCCCTGCCAAATTGAATGATTTTGTAAGGAAGAGAGACCTGCCTATTTTATTACTTAACGTGGTTCTGGTAACTTCCTGTTATCAGAACTTACTGCCAACCTAGTCTTGCCTGAGGATTAGAGTTGTTTGGAAGGGAACTAAAACAGAAGGTCATTTGGGTAATTATTTGTTGTCATTTTCTTGAGAGTTTCCTACTGACAATTCCATCAATAAGTTTTATCCCAGCAAAATGGCTGTACTGCATCCTTTAACTCTTTCTACAACTTCCTATTTTCTCTATCCATTTCCAAGACTTTTATTCCAATCTACACACATATTCTGTAAAGTACTTGCTAGCTGTCATACTTGTTTTGTTCTTAAGGTCAAGTCAGTTTCTTTTGATTACATAGAGTCTTTCATTCCCTGGCAGTATGAACCTCACCTCATTACTTTAAAGGCCATAAGGAACATATATCTGCAAACTCATTAAAATGAAAGCATCATAGACAACATTAACCTTTTCTGTGATATGATATAATTGAATTTCTGTTTCTTGCATTTTGAGTTTTGTAAAATGCTTACATACATTTGATTCAATTTAACCAGAAGCCCACCAAGATAGCAATTCCAAACTGTGCTCTGTTTTACTCTAATTAGTTTCCCAGAAATGTAAATATGAATTCACTGACACAGAGCTAATCTTTGGAAATAAATATTGGGGGAAAAGAACCTTTGAAATTATCATGAATTTTCCTCTACTGAAAAAGTTAATACTTCTCAAGTTTGACACTCTTAGATTATGCAAGATCATCTTTCTCTCCTCTAATACAAATATTTATAAATTAGCCATATTTCTGAGCAATGACAAGCAATTGAGTATTGCCTATTCTTTGTAAATATGTATGTGTATATATCATGCTTCCCTACTTTTGAGTATTCTATCCATTAATTCAACTAAAAAAGGATTAAAAAGATTTTCAGAAAATTGCCTGGGCACACTCTTTCAAGTATCCAGAACTTTTCTAACCATTATTTTCTAAATAACATGTTAAAACAATATTTTACATGGTACTTATATTTATGTATTAAAATTAATCTGAAGATAATGTAAAGTGTGTAGGAGGATGTCCATAAGCAATATGCAAAAAATCATGTCTTGTAAAAGATTCGAATTATCTGCAGATTTTGACATTGCCCAAAACTAGTCTTCCCATAGGTGCCAAGAAAGGATGACTATATATCCAAATATTTTAAGTATCTACTTGTATGAAATTTATGAAGAGTTGGTTTTGTAATTTCTGGTAAAGCAAATCTGGTAAAACAGCAAATTCAACATGGGTAACAAGAATCAGTGAGTTCCAATTTTATAATCAAATATTCTAATATACTAGTAACCTATATGAAAGAGAAAAATTTTGTTACAAATACTGGCTACATATTATGTTACTTCAAAAGTCTCTGCAAACCATTTATACACAGATAGTATTTCATTTCAAGTACAGGCATTGATTTTTTCAGGAAATAAAAGAATCCTCTTACATTTGGACCAATGCTAATGATTTATTGCCAGTATTTTTACAACTTCACCTCATTAATTGTTTTTTTTCAGGTGTTGAAAATATTAGAGTGAGATTTTGAAATTGTCACAAGCTCTAAAAATGTCACACTAAGTTCAAATTTGTACATTTTGTTTGCATAACAGGAGGCAGAGATCTGAAGGATCTCATTTCAAAGTTCGGCAGAAATGTCTGTGAGACTCCATCTCCAATGTGACCAGTGAAATGCTGAGCTAATGGCCATGCTGAAGTGATAGATAACCAGCTGAATAAGCACTGTGTGGCAAGCATTAGGCCCTGAAGTCAAACTTCAATCCACTTGCCCAGGACAAAAAAAGTATATCTTTGTGTATGTCTGTGAGGGTACAACATTCTTCTTTAACTTGGCTACAATTTGATTCTATTTCTGATTTTTTACTTGTGGCTTCTCCATATACCTAGATTCACACAGGATTCAAATCAGCTCCTCTTTTGTTGTTCTTGTTCTGGTACTGGCCTTGCTCCCTCAATTAACTTTTTTTTACTACGATGGAGATTTATTACTTGAGCCATACCTCTACTTCTGACTTTTTTGTGGTTAATTGGCGCTAAAAGCCTCACAGACTTTCCTGACTGTTCTGGCTTCAAACCTCAATCCTCGGACCTCAGTCTCCTGATCAGCTAGTGTTGCAAACCACTAATATCAGGCTCAATTCAGCTACTTTTTATTGCAAATTTCCTTCTGTAACATTGATTAAGTTGATCTTTATATTCTCAACATCAGACAAATACAAGCTCTCCCTTATTTGTTCTTATGCTTTTGGAGACTCTTTGAGATCTGAATCGTGAATTGCCTGCAGATAACCAGATATCTATAATTTATAACTTAAAAATGTTCATATAAATAATTTAATCATCCTTCTTTATTCAGTGAAAATTTAGGTCACATATGAGTGCTTTAGTTGAAAGCATTTATATGTATGTATATTATGCATATATTTCAAATGTATCTCTTAAGTCTCAAATTTTTAATATAAAATTTCAAAGCCATGATTTTCATATGTTCATTATGATTTGCACATATTTCAAATGTAGAATGTGGCTGCCAGTGAAATTTTAATAGATCTCTTTTTGACAACCTGTCTTGAAAGATAACATCACAAAAAAAAAAGAAAGATAACATCACACGTTTGTGGCTGTCACCTTGAGATAATTATTTATGAAAAACTAGAATGGATGGGAAGGCAAACCAGGTGTAGGCTATTTTAGGATGTGCAAATTATTCCACTTAATCTATCTTCCTACTACCACTACTATATCCACCAAACTTCTTCACAGAAAACCAAGGAGTTCAGTGAGTTGCGTGGGGGGGGGGGGAGAAGGGGAGAAGAGAAGGAGGAAGAAAGCAAACAAGATTCAGTGTAAAAGCAAACAAGATTCACTGTAAAATCATTGACATTTGTATTTTAGTCACTAGTATTCAGAGGGAGTCTTTAGTGTGAATTTTAAGTTTTCAGGTTGATTTCAACTCTTTCAATATGATATTTGTTTTCTCTATATAATTGTGGCAGACTACTACAAATACATTGTTGCTTAATATGTCGTACTATTTTAGAAATGTAATTTGTCTTAGACTTTTGGCTGAAAATTTACAAAATATTTTTATATTACTTTTTTAGTTGTTAAGAAAAACATCGAAGTTGACACATTACACAAAGATGGCAAGAACATGAAAAGTAACTATATAATCACACAATTTTATGTATCAAAACTCTATGCAAATGAAAGTAATAGAATAAAATTGTAGCTAATAAAGCCCCAAAAAGAAAAAAAATAAAATTGTGGTTCATTACATCATAACAAAATATGCCATTTCCTTCTTTGAAATGAGAAAATATACAGAAAACAATTAGAATGGTGACATATTTTTTAACAGTTTCGTAACAAAATGAACAGTTTAACCATTTAAAAACAATATTCAAATTGAGTCCATTTTATAAACCAGTGCATCTTGATATTCTACCACAAACTATGTAGCTTAAAATTCATTTTATAAATGGCAAAAAATTCATAACAATATAAAATTCAGCTGTTATGGGGCACCATCAAATCAATGTCCTCAGATTCCAAAACCAAAATCAGGCTTTATTTCTGTCACTAACTTTGGAATTTTTGACTCTTTTCCCTCTTGTTTCTTTTGATAAAATGAAATATGCTATCTATATATTTTTCTACTTTTTGCTTTCTGTTATTTCCTAGGGGAAGATGCGCTGTGCCTCAAGTGGTAGAGCACTAGCCTTGAGCTGAAGAGCACAGGGACAGCGCCCAGGTCCAGAGTTCAAGCCCCACAACCAGCAGAAAAAAAAAGAACAAACAACAGCAACAAAACCAACAATGTTATTTCCTGGGGGTAGCAGAGGGGACGTGAACATCTTGCCAATATTTTATAGTAAACTTGGAATCCAGATGTTCTATTCCCTAATTTGAGGGAAAGTCCAGCACGTCTTATCCCACAAATGGTTTCCTAGTGAATCACTGAGCACTTGACAATGTGTGTAATATCTGTGTTGTAATCAAATGGTTTAATAGCTGTGTTGCACAAGTATGACAACTACATTGTTCCTGATGTTCTGCTTGTGGGGGAAAATATCCCTGCTATTTTGAGGAATGGTTTCATATCTCACCAGCTGAGGCCTCAAAATCAGCACCCTTCTGACAAATGCCCAAACACCTGAGCTACTAAATCCTGAGAATGATGACTCAGCTGGAAGCACAGCATAGTTATGGGTAATCAATCCATACCTCAATAAATGCTCAGCTATTGAAGAAACAAATAATCCCATCTCAATTCTTGTTTCTTGCCAACAACAACAACAAAAAACCCACCAGCATGAAAAAATTTAGGCAAATGAACATTTATCTCCCACTATATATATGGGGGGGGTCCGGTCATGGGACCTGGACTCTGGGCCTGGGCGCTGTTCCTCAGCCCTTCAGCTCAAGGCTAGCACTCTACCACTTGAGACACAGTGCCACTCAGGCTTTTTTCTTTTTGCTTATGTGGTGCTAAGGAATCAAACCCAGGGCCTCATGCACGCAAGGCAAGTGCTCTACCACTGAGCCACCTTCCCAGCCCCTCGAAATATTTTTTTTTTATCCAGGGAGTTATACAGGACCCATGGAAAACTTTTTGGCTCTTCTGAGTAGACTATTGGGATATTAAAACTGATAGTTTTAATTTTTCAGAAAATCATTAATATGATCTGGAATGATCTGGAATGGAAGGGGTTTTAATGTTCATCTACGTTAGTACCCTGTAATCACTACTTGGAATTGCATTAAACTTCATCCACCCCAAAGAATAGAAAATGAGAAATGAGGGTGGCTTTGCATAAATATAGAAACTGTAGTCGATTAAAGAATCCTAGTTCATGGGCTAGGAAGGTGGCTCAGTGGTAGAGCGCTTGCCTTGCATGCTTGACGCCTTGGGTTCGATTCCTCAGCACCACATAAGCAGGAAAAAAATAAAAAGCCAAAAGTGGCACTGTGGCTCAAGTGGTAAAGCATTAGCCTTGAGCTGAAGAGCTGAGGGTCAGTGCCCAGGCCCAGAGTTCAAATCCCACGACCAGACCCTCCAAAAAATTACAAAAAAGAATCCTAGTTCATGGCTTGGTTCCCTTGTCCTCTTTGTTTTCAGCCAGTTTATTGTGGATATACACACCAGGAGATGAGGGAGGTGGAGGAGAGAAGGAATAAAGGGAGAACATCAAGGGAGGGGGGAAACAATGCTCAACAAGAAATGTACTCATTGCCTTGCTCATGTAACTGTAACTCCTCTGAACAGCATCTATACAATAAAATGAAATTTTCAAAAGATAGATGGTCCTGTGACATTGTTACATAAGCAGAACTGGAAAAGAGGCATTGAGGTCAATTCAGGGTCTTCTAGCCTATTCTAAGAAGGCAAATTCTGAGTTGCTTACTTTTTAATCTTGAACGTACACAAAATTGCTGTATGTAATAGAGGTCATTTGCCACTCACATGCCTAAGATGTGCCAGGTTGTTTACAAATATTGCATTATTTCTCAAAACAATTTTAACTAATATAATTTTTCCCTTTAAAAGTTTTTTTTATTAAATATATATATATATATATATATTATTGTAAAGATATTGTACAGAGGGGTTAGAGTTACATAAGCAAGGTTACCACCTTCTTAGTTTTTTCCCCTACCATTCCTCCACACCTCACTAACTCTTCCCTTCCCCAAAGTTGTAAATTTTTTTTCAACATAGTGTCTTGTACATTGTTACAATGGGTCATCCTGTATCCTTATTTCAGCAATTTGTTATTTCCCTTCCTGTCCCCAAATTAGAAAAAAATGTATATACAAGATGCAGGAGACCAGAATCAAATACAGTGACAACAGGAGTTGTACCATGGAGGAAGAACATACAAAGGGAAAAAAATGACATAGTACATTATAAGTACATTAACTAGAACAACAAGAAAGATAAAACCTCTTTTTCTCCATCTTGGGGTTCATTTCGCTTAGCATCAGTTATATGGTCATATGTACAGAGCTTTCGAGCTCTTCTGCTTTTCCTAGACATATAGTAGTTATTGCAGATAAGGGCAAATATGAACCTATGTTCCTTTGAGTCTGGATTATTTCACTTAATATAATTTTTCCAAGTCTTTCCACTTCTTAACAAATTGGAAGGAGTCATTCTTTCTGATGAAGGCAGAGAATTCCATTGTATGTATGTGTGTGTGTGTGTGTGTGTGTATATATATATATATATATATATATATATATATATATATATATATATATATATATATATATACATACACCACATTTCCTTGATCAATTCATCTACTGAGGGGTATCTGGGTTGGTTCCACATGAAACTTCAGAGCTTCTGCATGGCAAAGGACATAGCTAGGAAGATCAATAGAAAGCACATAGATTGGGAGAAGATCTTCACTAGCCACTCAACAGACAAAGGTCTCATATCTAAAATATACTTAGAACTCAAAAAAGTAACTCCTCCAACAACAAATCCTCAAAGAAACAACCACCTGATTAATAAGTGGGCTAAAGACTTAAAGACAGACTTCTCTGGAAAAGAAGTAAGAATTGCCAATAGACATATGAAGACATAGTCTACTTCTCTAGCCATAAAAGAAATGCAAATCAGGACAACATTGAGATTCCACTGTACCCCAGTTAGAATGGCTATAATCAAGAATTCTAATAACAACAGATGCTGGAGGGGATGTGGCCAAAAGGGAACCCTACAGCAATGTTGGTGGTAATGTAAATTTGTTCAACCACTTTGGAAAGCAGTATGGAGATTCCTCAAAAAACTCCACATAGAGCATCCCTATGACCCAGCAATCCCACTTTTAGGCATTTATCCAAACGATCACAAATAGGGTCATACTAAAGCTACCAGCATAACTAGGGTTATCACAGAATTATTCGCCATAGATAAGATGTGGAAAAAATTATATTTTCTAGGGTGTGATAGTTTATGACTGTGATTCTAGCTACTCAGTAGGCTGAGATCTATGGATTACAGTTGGAAGTCAGCCTAGGCAGTAAACTCCATGAAACTGTTAATCTTCATTTAACTACCAGAAAACTGGAAGTGGTGCTGTGGTTCAAAGGTACATTAGCCTTGAGCAAAGAACTCAGGGACAGCATCAGCCTCCAAGTTCAAGCCCATGAACAATAAAAAAAAGAAAAAAATTCTCTTTGTTTCCTTATATGTTTTTCTTTTTTTCTTTCTTTGTCTTTGTCTTTTTTTTTGTCTTTTCTTTTTTGGTACTGGGGATCGAACCCAGGACGTTGCACTTGCTAGGCAAACACTTTGCCACTGAGCTACATCCCAGCCCTGTCTTTGTCTTTTATTCTTTCCTTTTGACAAATAATGAAAAAAATGCCTGGAAAACTAAGTCTTTATTTACACATACACTCACACTCACACAGACACACACAAACACCAAAGAGATGAACCTCTTTCCACATGTTGGAAACATTCCTTTCCCAATCAACTTTCTATCACTTTTACTATGTTTGCATCTCAAAATTGCAAAAATTGAAGTGGATAATTGGGCCTACTCTCTGGAAAAAATCTGGCCAGAATTTTTGAAGGACAATCTACACTTCTTTGCCTACCACATCATTGAGGGTCATTAAAAAATAACACAAAACATGTAGGCAACATTAAACACACACACATATATGTGCATATATACATATATATGTATATAGTTACAATACATACTGGGAAATGTAAAGGAAAGCTAATGGATATAGTTATACCAATAAATGTATACATAGATATGTGTGTATACCTTGAAAGGTATATGTACATACATACATATATATATATACATATGAATGTATATGTACACATGTATGTATATATATGTGTATACCTTTCAAAAACAATTAGAATAATAATATGAACTGTGTTCAAATAAAAAGACATTGGAGGCACTATTATTGATCACATTATATGTAATACAATATATACAGATCACATACTTCATCTGCAAATAATCAGCTTCACTCATGCAGAAAATTATTAATACCGTCCTCATGTGGTAGTGGAATTATTTATCTAAAGATTTGACTGAAAATAGAAAAATGGAGTTTTACATGCATCAAAGGATTATGGTTTCCTTTTAAAAATATGATTCACTTCAACCTTTTACTCATGTTTTATATAGCTTCAAAATGCTAAAGTACTTACTTCTGACAACCTCTTCAATCCAAAAATACAAACATTTAGTTTAACATTAACCTCTAAGAGTCATTTACCCCACCTGCTTGGATTTGGACAGATGTGAATTTAATGCACTGCTTTATAAATAATTATCTATAAAGAATGGACATTGGGAAAACATGCCTTTAATCATAGCTACACAAGAAGCATAGATAGAAGGCAACTATCTTTTCTGTGCAAAAGGGAAATTTTAGCTACAAAAAGTTAAAAGGTCTCCATTGGTAGAGACTTTGTTTTTTTGGTTGGCTGTGGGACCTGAACTCAGCCTGGGGACTGTCGCTCAGCTCTTCAGCCCAAGGCTAGTGCTTTACCACTTGAAGCACAGTGCCACTTCTGCCTTTTTCTGTTTATATGGTGCTCAGGTATCTTTTCTTTAACAAGTATAAGTATAAAGCTTTCAGCCCAATTCTCAGAAGAAGGAGGAAGAGGAGGAGGAGGAGAAAGAAGAGGAAGGGGAGGAGAAAGAGGAGGAGGAGGCGGAAGAAGAGGAGGAGAAATTTTTACAAACTCTAGACTTTTCCTGTGAGAATACTTATGTACGTTTCCTAAAAGTTTTATAAAATTTAAATTTTCATCACTTCTTTCTTCTCTCTCTCTTTTAGATGAGTTGCCTGTATATGAAGAGTTCACATCACACGCAACTTCATAAAAACACTCAAGTGTCCAAATACCACCTCTCTCTCTCTCTCTCTCTCTCTCTCTCTCTCTCTCTCTCTCTCTCTCTCTCTCTCTCTCTCTCTCTCTCTCTCTCTCTCTCTCATTCTCTCTCTCTCCACTCTCTCTCTCTCTTTCTCTCTCTCTCTTTCTCCCCTACAATTGGGCATCCAGAGGTTATGTCTTGAGTGTTTTCTTGCTGGGCCTGCTGCTAAATCCTTGTGTCCATGGGTCCCTGACTGACAGGGAGGGGATCCTCTCTAGCCCTTTTTGCCAGGTAAAGAAGTGGGTTGCACTTCTGGTATGTGCCACCAAGCACCCTGGGAAGAAGTTGGTCCAGGTTTTGAGGCCTGGGGGTTCATGCAAATGGTCCTTGTATCTAGAGGTGCATGGAGGTAGGAACAGAGTAGGTTCAATTCCAGCTATGTGAGACTCTAGTTGCCCTGAAGGGAAAATGAAAGGAGAGAGAGAGAGAGAGAAAGAGAGAGAGAGAGAGAGAGAGAGAGAGAGAGAGAGAGAGAGAGAGAGAGAGAGAGAGAGAGAGAGAGAGAGAGAGAGAGAGAGAGAGAGAGACAGACAGACAGACAGACAGACAGACAGACAGACAGACAGACAGACAGACAGAGAATAAGTATATATTATCACATCTTAAAGTTGTGAACTGATGCAAATAGCTTTTTTCCTGCAATCATAGGTACTCAAGAGGCTGAAACCTGGAGGATCATGGTTTAAAGCTAGCCTGGGGAGAGAAGTCTGCTAGACTCAATCTCCAATTAACCAGAAAAATGTTGGGTTTAGCTCAAGCCATAGAGCACCAACTGTAAATAGGGAAGCAGAACAAGAGTAAAGGCCTTGAGTCCAAGCCATGATAATAAGCACCTACTCACAAAAATTAATTCTCAAAATTGTGTTCACATTACAGGTATCATGGAAGCTTGATTTTTAATTTCAGTGTTAATGCCTCTGTTGCACTTTTACAGGTTCTGATCAATAGGTTTCCAGCAATATTCAACAACTCAGATTATTTATACTCTCAGATACTTCTAATACACAGACATGGAGACACTGTCTAGTTTTTATAAATGTCATGATCATAAGTATCTTGAGAATTATAAACTATTTATTAAAGTATTAGTATGAACACTAATCACACAACATAGCTATACTCAAAACAGACCATAAAAACCACTTCAAAGGGGCATTAAAATGTGAAAATGAAACCCTTCTAAACACTGAGGGTATTAAAAGTACCACCAAATCCCTTCTGACATAAAATTTGTCATTAAGCTTGAATGCCTACTCCTTATTTGAAGCATGTTCCTGTGTTTTTGCCACAGTCGTTTAGTCAGTTTTGTTCCTTGCACTTTAAGCATAGAGCATTGGTTGTTAAAGTTCAGAAAATCAAGTTACTCCTAGAAAAGAAAAAAACTTGTCAAAATAGCAATGACTGCAGCTTTTCTACAAATCAAACCATGGGTAAACCATTAGTAAATGTCTGTATATTATCCTTCATATGGTTTTGGGAACATTTGAATAGTTCCAGTAGTTCCAATGCCCTGGCTCCATTGCCCTAGAGATCTGGCTCAGGTGAGTGATTTTTTACAGGCCATCCAGGACTTGCTATGGACAGCCATACTGGAGATCAGACTCACTGGGGCTGAGCAATCCTTGAAGCCATATGAATGTAGTCAATTACACTCTCCCCAGGAGAACAAAATCTGAGGAGTCCCTGTGCTTGCTCACATACCATCACCTCTCTTTCTCACATTTCCTTCCTTATGGTTAATCAAAGGTTAATCTTATTCATTTGGAACTTCTTTTAGATTGTTGAAATAACAGGGCTTTTAAGGAGACCTCTATGCTTGACTACAAATCTCATTCTTAGTGTTTTGTTATGATCTGAGATAAGTAGATATTTAGGACTTTGATTTTTCTCTTCTATTTTATTTAATTTATGTTTATTCTCAATTCTTCATAGTTTAGGTGTCAAAGACATCCTATATTACTTCTCAGAAGTGAGAAAAAATATAGCAATCATGATGACAAATTACAAAGCTCCATCCCTTTCTTCTCAACTACTCAAAGGCAATATGACTTTTTTTAAGTCTAGTATACTAATTACACAGGTCATTTTAGGGCCCTGTGTAGCAGAACTGTTTTAAGCATCTTACAGATAATAATTCATCTGATTCTAATAACCCCATAACATCGCTAATTATTTTCCTCAATTTGTGGATGAGTAAAGAGAAATTTGAGGACATTAATTTCCCAAGGTGAACTGGTGACTAGATACGAGATGATCTGTCCTTCAACATCTGTGATCTTAATTACAAAGTTGTTTTCTCCTATTAAAATTCAGACTTGGTGTCTGTGAGTGGACAGTTCCCATAGTGAGGGAAAGAGATAAAGAGATGCAAATTTAACCCTTCACCCTTTTGTTAATTTTATAATAAAATGAGTTTAGAGAATATATTTAATAATTACTTTGCTTCATTTCTGAGATGTTATCTCTGTCTTAAAGGTAATATTCATTAATATATATGTTAGCATTTAGTATTTTATCCGTGATGCTATGTTTTAACATTCATCATCATTATTATTTAACATTACTATTATTATTCTTTGATATGTGGAATATGGATAGCCATATTTTAAACATTTACTGTATTTTCTATTTTATTTAATTATTTCTATCTTTATTATATTTAAGTAGTTGTACAAAGGAGTTGCCATTCAACTATGCAGTTTACCAATGCAATGTATCTTATCAATGTCACTCCTTTCAATATTTTCATCCATTCCTCCCAACCCTCCCTTCCCTCATTTTTATTACTTTTATAAGATATGCACTGAATTCTTGACTCCAGTGTACCAACTCAGAGACAACATTAATATTTTCCCCTCATTTTCAAGTTTACATTTTTACATGGGTTTTATAATTTATGTCATACAAAATTTAGGGGTATATGCATAAATAGGTATATACATGGTGTGTGCTACCATTTATTATTTGTATTGTCAGCTGTTTAATTCACTTATATTTTAGCTTGCAATAATGTTCAATCCAAAACATGTGGAGACTTCTGACCTATAAGCACCTGGAAGTAATCCTATGCCAGCCATTTAAGAAGCAGTTCAACTCTGTGCCATGAATTAAAAGACAATTTCCAGTTTCTAGGATGAGAAACAGGTTGCTAATGGGCTACCAGTTACTATATATAGAAAATAGCAGCCTATCAGCCTGATTTGCCCAATGTGAGCAGTGCAAAAGCAGGCCAGGCCAGCAAACATTGACATAAATGACAAGCGGATTGGGCTCAATATGGCTCTGTATTCAGGCAGAAAAATTGCTGTTTTTCTGTGAATAGCAACTTGAACATTCATCCGGCCTTACAGCTTCATAGCTTATCTCCAGAGTCTTTGCCTGCCCAGTGTTGATCGATGGACAGGGGGGTTGACTAAGAAAACTAATTGAAAGTGCAGCCATAGTTCTCACGTACTAGCTGATTTGCATCCAGAACCTTAAGCTCATAGACAGAGAGCCAAAGTATTCAGATGTTATGTGTATCTCTTTCTGTAAAGTATGATTAATTGTTTTAAGCAAATTGTGAATTTCAATTTCATCTGGTAAAACTTTCATTCTGATACTAATTATTGGTGTAAATTCACATCACACCCATTTTCTTTCCCTGTGGCCCTGAGGTATTTGAATTTGCAGCTGTTGTGACTACCCGTGAACTACACAAAGGCAGGGATTGTATCCATCACCATCACTGTTTTGTGTTTTGCACTTCTGAGAACACCTTGCACATTGTAGGCTATCATTAATATTTGATTAAAAAAAAAAGAATGTGTGAATCAATGCATGGCATGGCTGCCTTGTATTCAGATCATTGGAGTGAGTGGTAAAAGGGGAACATTGTTCAATGCCTATCCTGATAATCTGTTCATATATTACTTAAGAAAATCCCCGTAACTTGTTCCCACTAAGAAATTTGCAAATATGCAAACTCAGGCAGGCTAGCTGAACTGGTTACTACAGTACCAAATTAGAAATGTTTATCAATTTTTTTTTAATCCTGGAGAAAAAGTTCTCCAAAAGACCCAAACCATTATTCTTGTGGGTACACCCAGCATATAAGATATCGCTGTAAAGACAAACAACATATAGATTCCCCGACACCTGTCATATCCTTTCTAATGATAATCTGTCTGCAAGAATCAGAGAAATGGAAAAGGAGAATTTTTAACAGCGGAGATAAACGAAGCTAAGACAAAAATCCTTTAGGAAACCTCACAGTCTTATTTATGAGTGGTTCCAGGATATAGTAGCAAAGCCACAGAGGTTATTGTCTTCATCTCTTCTTGGTAATAGACTAATCTATGAATTCTTGTCAACTAGCTCAATAGCTTTTGGACAGTCATTTGGAGACAACATCACATTTTCACCACATTTCTTCATGTTCTTTTGAAATCTTTCTATTGCTTAAAAACACATAAAGACTTTTAATCTCAATGTTGTACTCGATCTAGAAATTTAATCTGCAAACCTGAGCAAGCATATGCTGTCAGGGAAGTACAAAATGATCAGCTCTTTCTAATACATGAGGTAGTAGCAAGATAATACCTGTGTAAGACAACTTCTCCCTTCTCTCAAAATAATTATGGATCTCTAGAATCTAACATCTGTGCCACCAGATGTTATTGTCAATCACGTAAGCAATGCGTTTGAGCACTGGACAAACCTGGCAGGCTTCCAAGACTCTTTGTGTGCATACCTCAACAGAAGCAGGTGGCTTCGGAGGCCAAGATTTTAAGTACCACAGCACTCTAATACTGCTCCATGAAGGGGAAATGGTTTTCACTAACGGTGGATTAAATCTGTTCCTGTTCAAGCTACTACAGTGATGCTACTGACAGACATTTTACAGCTATGTTTTAAACGGAAGGAATAAGAATGCCAGCACTCAATGTCACTAACAAAAAAGAAAATTATTTATAAACCAAAAATGTGTTATCATTTTTCTCAACTTAGCAACATCATGCTGTCATGGTAGATGATTTTATGATTTTGTAAGTACAGGAAGAAAATATTATTCCTTAGAAAAAGATCCACAATTAGTTTTTGTTGTTGTTTTGTTGTTATTGTTTTGCTGTTGTTGTTGTTGTTGTTGGTGGTGGTGGTGGTGGTGGTGGTGGTGTGTGTGTGTGTGTGTGTGTGTGTGTGTGTGTGTGTGTGTGTGTGTGTGTGTGTGTGTGTTGGTCCTTGGGTTGAATTCAAGGCCTAGGAGCTGTCCCTGAGTTTTATTTACTTGTTTTATTGTTCAACACTAGGAATCTACCACTTGAGCCACAGTTCCACTGGCAAATTTTTAGTGGTTAGGTGGAGATAAGTGTCTCAGGGACTTTCCAGCCCAGGCTGGCTTTGAGAGTGAGTCTCAGATCTCAGCCTCCTGAGCTACCAAAGTTAGTTTATTAGAGGGATCGGAATCGATTAGTTATATAACACAATAAATTATTAATAAATACATTAAAAATTTGATTAGAAGATGAATGAGATTTAGAATTAGGGACAAGTCTTAAAATGTGGGAGTATCTTTCCATCTTAATTTAAAAATACTCCTTAATTGCTTAATTAGTAAAATAGCAATAGTGAATCCTAATTCAATCTGTGTTGTTTTTAGAATATTAAAAGTCAACAGTCATTCCAGGTTCTCAGGCTCACCCTTACAATCCTAGCTATTAAGGAGGTTAAGATCTGAAAACATTGTTCGAAACCAGCCTAGGAAAGAAAGTCTGTGAGACTGTTACTTCCAATGAATTTCCAAAAAGTTGGAAGTGGAGCTATGGTTAAAGCAGTAGAGCACTAGCTTTTAGTCCCAAAGCTCATGGTCAGGGTCTGGGAATGTGAATATGTGGTAGAGTGCTTACCTTGTATGCATGAAGCCCTGTGTTCAATTCCTCAGTACCTGCTAAACAGAAAAAAAGCTGGAAATGATGCTGTGGCTCAAGTGGTAGAGTGTAGCATTTGCACGTCCAGAAGCAAAAACAGTTCAGAAGTAGTATATAACAATGTGTCAGTATTTAATCACTATCAAGGTATAGTCTTTAAATACCAGAAGGTAACCCTACTGTATTGTTTGTCAGAGTGTAAACTTGTTTAACCACTTTGGAAAACAGTATGGAGGTTCCTCAAAACAATCCACATAGAGCTCCCCTATGACCTAACAATCTCATTTTTGGGCATTTGCCCAAGTGATCACAAACATTACCATACTAAAGCTACCAGCACAACTATGTTTATTGCAGCATTATTTACCATAGCTAAGGTATGGAACCAACCCAGATGCCCCTCAGGAGATGAATGGATCAAAAAAATGTGACATATATGTATATACATGTATATGTATGTGTGTGCATATATATATATATATATATATGTATGTGTGTATATATATATACATGCACTTACGTATACATACATACGTATATATATATATATATATATATATATATATATATATATATATATATATATATATATATATGAATTCTATGCCTCCATCAGAAAGAATGACATCACCCCCATTTGTTAGGAAATGGAAAGACTTGGAAAAAAATTATATTATGTGAAGTAAGCAAGGCCCAAATAAACATAGGTCCCATGGTTTCCCTTATTTGCTATAACTAGTATGTGTCTCGGACAAGTAGACAAATTCAAAGACCATATATACATATGAGCAGATAAAATGAAGTTAAGCAAAATGAGGCCCAAGATAGGGACACACGTGATATTTCCTTTCTTGCTATTGTTTCTAAAGTATTTATAAGGTACCATGTGATTTATTTATTGCTTTATAAGTCCCCCACAATATAACCCTTGTTTTTACTGTATTTGATGTCGGTATAATTTTGCGAGGGGAAGGAAAAAAACAAAATGTTTAAATAGGAATACAGGTTGACCCACTGTAACAATGAGAAGTACAAGACACTGTGTTGAGCAATTAACTTTATAATTTAGACTGGGGTAGTGTAGTTGTGGAGAGGGGAGGGAAGGGATGGTCGAGGAAAAACTAAGGAGGAGGCAACAATGCTTGATAAGAAATGTACTCAGTACCTTGCTCATGTAACTGTAACCCCTCTGTATCTTCAGAATAAAAAACTCATAAAAATGAGTTTATTATACTAAATAAGAAAACAGTGGATTTGGAATTTTTAAAAAGTTCTACATACTGATATCTGTAAGACAATATTAACTTATCCTGTCTTGATGTTGTATTTACTAAATGGGAATAATGCTACCAATGTTGGCACATTTACCAAAGATTAAAAGTTAAGAAAGATGAAACATCCTTCTTGATGCTTATTTCTCTGCACATGCTCAGTAACTATTAGGTGCTGCAATTACTGTTATCCATAGAAATAGCCTCTTCAAGTGCAGCTGAAATCAGGAAAGAAAGTCCTTTTGTAATAACTTGTCCCAACAATAAAATACCCATGAATTAACTTAAGAAGTGAGGGACCTCCATGATGAAAACTTTAAAAATCTGAAAAAGGAAATTAAAGCAGAAATAGGGAAGTGGAAAAAACTCCCATGCTTCTGGGTTGGGAAGATCAATATCTTCAAAATGGAGATACTGCCAAGGGCTATCCACAAATTCAATGCAATACCCATCAAAATCCCAACTTCATTCTTCAGTAGAGCATTCACCTTGAGCTGAAGAGCTGAGGGACAGTGCCCAGTCCCAGAGTTTAAGTCCCACAACCCACAAAAACGTCACTGGATAATACAAGAGAGAATTTCAAAAAGAGTGTGGATTGGTAGTTAAAATTTGATGTCATGAATTTTTGCTGGTAGCAATCTAGCAGTAGGGGCTCAACTGTTCATTTATAAATACGTAGAAGATAGAGATAGGGAAGAATAAAGGTTGGGCTCTTATCCTTTGACTAGGGTCAGGGTAGTTACACTTATTATTTTATGTAAAGGCAGTTACAATGATAAAAATAGCACAGGTATTGGAATAGAGACTAAATTGAAATGGAATTACTAAGAGAATAAAGGGTAACAGAACAGAGGTAGCAAAGAAAGAAAATGTCAAGAACGTAAGATTTGTGGCTGACACAAAAAGCGTTTCTAAGATACCAAGAAAACAGTGAAGTTCTTGCTGGCAATGAGTCAGTTATATGTAGATTTTAAGATGCATGGCAAGTTACAAAATGTTTAGTGGGCTTTTATTTGGTAAGATGGCTCTTATCCTTTGTATCTTGAATTGTTTAGACAGTAATCTGGAGTTGTCCAGTGAGGAGCCACATTTGCAATTACAGTTGTCCCTTAAAGTACATGAAGGACTCCTATGGATACTGAAATCTGGAGATGCTCAGGTTTCTTACATAAATTGATACTGTAGGACATTCATTTTTTGTTTTTTTCTTATGGTGCCAGTCCTAGAGCTTAAACTTAGGGCATGGGCACTGTCTCCGAGTTTTGTTGGTTAAGGCTAGTGATTTACCACTTGTGCCCACAGCTCCACTTCCATTTTTTTTGTTTTGCTTTATTTTGTAGTTTAGTGGATTGGGCTGGGAAGGTGGCTCAGTGGAAGAGTGCTTGCCATGCATGCATGAGGCCCTGGGTTCAATTCCTCAGCACCACATATGCAGAAAAAGCTGGAAGGGACTCAGTGGCTCACGTGGTAGAGTGTTAGCCTTGAGCTAAAGATCTGAGGGACAGCGCCCAGGCCCAGAGTTCAGGCCTCACGACCAGCCAAAAAAAAAAAAAAAAAAAAAAAAAACTCACAGACTTTCCTGCTTGGGCTGGCTTCAAACTGTTCTCATATCACAGCCTCTTGAGGCTGAGCTGCTGGCTCCTGGCCTCCCATATTCTTAAGTTGTGATTTACAGATAATCTCAGTTCACACTTTCAGTAGCTAAACAACCTTTGATTTACTTTTTTATGTATAATTTTATCTGTCTTCTTCATTAATATGTGATACATATCCATCCAAATTAAAAAATAAGTCTTCTAATTTATTGTTTTAATTTTTCACATATTTCTTGATGTAGGTTTAGGATAGTTCATTCAGTTCTTCTTGTAACTATTAGTCCATGAATAAGGACATTTTTAAAAAAGGTTTATTAGTGTGAAAATAGTGTACAGAGGGGTTGCAGTTACGTGAGCAAGGTAATGAGGACATTTCTTATGCAGCATTGTTGACTCCTCCTTTAGTACTGTCTTCATGGAGGATGGTAATAGATGATTTTTGCAATCATGTAGTTTAAAAGGGCTCTGAGTTGTGGATATAGAATATCCATTTAAGTGACTAAATATTTAACTTATATCCAATAGTGTATGTTCCTTCAATTTTCTAGCTAAAGTGCTCTACAAACTAGGTATTTTTAAAAGAAATATTTTATGTTATTTCCTTGGTGACAACATAATAGGAAGACTTAAAATTTTCATATACCTTGGCCGTCCTAAATGAGGTGGATGTACTTGGGTTTGCATACAGAACTTTTGGGACAGCATTGACGTTTGAGTGTTGGATGGGATTTGATTGGGAATTGTGGCAGGTTTCATGGTATGAGATATAAAACAAAAGGTCATACTAATACTTCTATCTGCTACATTGTTATATTAGTTTATTCAAACACACACATACACACATAAAACCTGGAGATGTATTTATATAGAAGCAAATTATAATATACTCTACATTGTAGAGTATATTAGACTTCTGTGTTAGATTTATAACCTACATTATAAGTGATATTGTTCATTTATTAAGCAGATAGGCTTATACGGATTTACAAATTTGACGCTTTCGGGGTATGTTCAGTTGGTTTTATTGTTTTGGGGATCTAGGACAAGACAATATCAAGGTGGAGTGTATGTCACAGTGAAATGTTTTTGACCTAGAATGATTAAAAGATAAAAGAAGAAAGAAGATGAGAGTCTACGTTCTCATGCGTTTTACTCTGAAGAACTTAATCTCCAGAAGAACTATTCAGGTATTCTCCACAGTGTGGGAGGAAATGGAAAGTCCGTTTTCTTTTACACATTGGTCTTTGTGGGGCATTGTAAAAACAAATGGCAAAATCTTCACCAATTATAATGACTTGTCCAGGGGTGGAAGCAACTAGATATTTCTATAAATTTTCATCAGATCTCTGCAGACTAAATATATTATGGAATTCCTATTAAAATATTTTCTTGCAGACTGACTGGGTCTTCATACTACACATGTGTATATCTGTGCTAAATTATTGATATTTTACTGTACCTTTCCTGCAACCAGTTTGATATAGCTTAATACTTGTCACTCCATGTTCCTCTTTATTCTACCCGAGATTTACTTTTTCACATATATATATATACATAAAATATATAATATATATTAATATATATACATATATAATATATATTATATATGTATATGTAAGTATATGTATCTATCTATATATTCCAATGTGGATCACGAGACTTGAAACTCTGCTTTGTACTGCTGATCAGCAGTTAAACCTGGTCGGCTCCTTCTGTGACAATATCTGTGCTCATTCTCATCATTCCTTTATTTACCACACCATCAGCCTTCTAAAATCAGCTTCATTTCCTGGAGAAGGTTCCCAATCAGTCCAACCAATATCCACCAAAAAGGTTTTAATAAAGCAAGCTTTAAGAAAGGAAGATAACATGAAGTTACAACTACAGAATTTCTAGAGACCTACATTTCTGCCTTCCTTCTCTTCTCATATTTAAGAAAGTGAAAAGCTAAAGTAACTCCATTAATCCCACCATCTTGAGCTAGGCTGCCCTCAGAAAAACCCCAAGAGAGAGAAAAAGAAACAATTCTCGGTTGCCATCAACCCTGTTCACCCTTAAAAACAAAACAATTGCCCAAGTGTTCCAGGAACAGAACATAATGGTTCTGCATCCATCGAGCATTCAAATGTGGACCAATAGTTCAGAAAAAGGGCAATGCAGTTAAGGTGAACTCAAACCAATCATGTAACTGCTTGTATGGAAATTCTCTAAACTTGTTTGTACAATAATATAAAAGTTGTGTTGATTTTGTGCTCTGGGCCTCTTAGTGTCACTGGTTACAGAGTGCGCTGAGTACCAAGCTTGAGCTTGCAAATAAACGACTCTTTTGCTGTTTGCATTGGTCGTGGTCTCTGGTTGTCTTTCAGGGGTCCGGAGTCCATGGAACATTTCTAGGGGCTCGTCTGGGATCCCCCCCTCGTCCCCTGCTTAAGACCCTCAAGACACTCCACCACAGAGTCACAAAAACCTGCCCGGTAAATTAAGGCATTGCCAATTTGTGCTTTATTTGTATTTTTGCTTTGTGTTCTTTTTGTATTTTTAGTTGCCTGCGTTGGGCAAGTTTGTTGGCAAAGAGGCCTGGAGGTCATGCTAAAAGACTGCAAACGGGATCTGTGGGAGACGTCCCAGACCACTCTTGGTAAATTGCTGTTTAGTGTGGACGTTTGTTTGGAGAAACTATCAGGTCAGTGGGTCATTTTGTGGAGAAACTCTCCGTTAGTAGTCTGGCACTTTTGGTTTGGTAATTTACAACATGCAGCATGTCTTTGTCTTAAGTTGTGTCTTTGTACTGAGTGTTCTGTTTGTCCTTTGGGGTTTATCTTAGCCTAAGGCCTTGGCCCAAGGTGGGTCTGAGTATGGGGAAGAATCTACCAGTCTGAGGGGATGGCTGCTAGGGACTTTCTTCACTTGCCCCAAGATGACTGGGACTTCTCTTCTGCATTGGAAAGTACCTGAGTCAACATTTGCAGGAATCTAAAAGTAATATCCTCTGGAGGTGAGTAGACGGCATTGATGGTATTTGAGTCTTACTTATAAATGTTTGTTAGATGTCACCCCATTCACTGAGACCTGATTGTTCTCTGTTCTCTGTTTGTTTGCTTTTTTTTTTGAGGTAGGGAAGTTCGAAGTGATAGTGACAGGCTCATTTAGCAGACCCTTTGCTTGTTGTCTTGTCTACTTCTGTTTTAGTATTGGTACCAGTTTTAAGTCTGGATCCTATTTTTTGTGTTTATGTCTTTTTGTTATTTATCTGAATATCTCTGAGGGAATAAATGTTCAAGCCTGCAGTGGGGCTCAGTCTCAGAGAAGGCTGTGTGCTTGGTTTTGACTTTTTAGCTAGTTCTGACAAGGTAAAAATTTGTGAAGTGCTCTTGTCTAAAATTGGCTAAAAATCAGTTTAATTTCAGGTGACCCCCCTCCTCAGCCTCCCTCCAACCGAAGTGATTCAAAGACCAATTGGTGAAATGCCTTGCTAAACAAGCAAGCCCTGGGAATATGAAGCTCAACAAAGGTACTTAGTTCAAAAGAAATCTTGTCTTAAATATTTGTTTAAAAATTTTAGAAAATGTACATACAAGAGATTTTGATTTTTGTGTAGTATTAGATATGTGTGAGTATGTTTTCTATGTGTTTGTGAACATGTTCAAGATAAAAATTGTCAGCGTGCTCCAACAATTAGGTGAGTTTAAGTTCAAAATTCAAAAGGTTATGAGGTTTGTACATTACCAAAAATTTTTCAAGAATTTTCACATTGTTTTAAGCGGCTTTTTAAAGGATTTTTTAAACTTGCAAATTAGAAAATCTGGTATTATAGAATGTATAAGGAGAATGGCTATAATCAAGAACTCTAACAACAACAGATGCTGGAGGGGATGTGGACAGAAGGGAACCTTACTTCATTGTTGGTCAGAGTGTAACTTGTTCAACCACTTTTGAAAGCAGTATGGAGGTTCCTCAAAAGACTTCACATAGAGCTCCCCTATGACCCAGCAATCCCACTTTTGGGCATTTACCCAAATGCTTACAAACAAGACCACACTAAAGCTACCAGCACAACTATGTATATTGCAGCCTTATTTACTATAGCTAAGATCTGGAACCAACCCAGATGCCCCTCAGTAGATGAATGGATCAAGAAAATCTAGTATAAATACACAATGGAATTCTATAGCTCCATCAGAAAGAATGACATTTCCCCATTTGTTAGGAAATGGAAAGGCTTGGAAAAACTTATATTAAGTGAAGTAAGCCAGGCCCAAAGCAACATAGGTCCCATGGTTTCCCTTATTTCCATGGTTTCCCTTATTTGCAATATCTAGTATATGTATGAATCAAGCAGAAAAGGTCAGATAATGTAATGTTAGGAAAATGAACCCTTAGATATGTATTTAAATGGTTTTTTTTCTTTCTTGCATTTGTTTCTAATGCATTTATAAGATTATTTCTCTGTTGCTTTGTGTGTCCCTCCCCCACAGTATAACCCCTGATTTCACTATATTTGATTCTGTATAATTTGTGGAGGAGATGGGGGAAAACAAATCGTTTAAGGATACATATGAACCCCTTGTAACTATGAGAAGTACAAGTTGTCATGTCGAAAACGAACTTTACAACATTGGTGCGGGGGGTTGGGGGGAGATGGAGGGGTGGGGGAGGATGGCAAGGGATTTGAATGTTAAACAAAGGAGGAAGCTGCAATGCTTGATAAGAAATGTACTCATTATCTTGCCCATGTAATTGAAACCCCTCTGTACAGTATGTTCACAAAAAATAAAAATTAAAATTAATAAAAAGAATTTTCACATTGTTTTAAATGGCTTTTTAAGGATTTTTTTAACTTGCAAATTAGAAAATCTGGTATTTTAGAATGTATAAGGCTGTTTACACTTTAATCAAGATATCTGGCTTAACAAAAAGGAGAAACTTAGAAGCCAACAGAAGACCTATGGGTAAACAGGCAGAAATACAGAGCAGCTGGTCATGCATGCTGAAACAGGCCCTGGAAGGAGCCCACACATGGTGAAAGAAGGCAAGATGGCACAAACATAGTTCCTCTAAACTTGAAGAGTCGTACTGCCTGTGTGCCCATTCCACAAGGGGTAGGGGGTAAAGTGGCCCATCTTTATTCTGTCCCTTTTCCCCACAGATAGACACTGGAAACATGATTGTAAAAATGAGTGATGTGATCATCTGATTAGCATAGCTAAAACTGTCCCTTGGATATGTTAAAATTAAAATTCAGAAGGTCTTAAAAAGAGGGTTAAAAAAGTTTATCCATATAATGTTATTTGTTCTCAAAGATATTCTGCAATTGGATAGGTTTGTTTTTTAAGGCATAAATGTGTTAAGTCGAGCTTCTTTGTACAGTGATAGAGATTATAGTTCTTGCATTAAGGAAAAATTGTTATTTGAGTTTAAAAGTTTTAATGTGTGTCTGTTTTCAAACAAGTAGCCAAGAGGAAATGAATGACACCTAACCTCCAGGGTTCAAGGGATTTTTCAAAATGCAACTGAAAACTAAATATAGAATATTAAAACAGAGATTAATAGAATGCTTAAAAATTAGGCATGGAGGGCTGGGAAGGTGGCTCATTGGGAGAGTAATTGCCTTGCATGCATGAGGCCCTGGGTTCCATTCCTCAGCACCACATAAGAAAAAAGAAAAAAGCTAGAAGTGGTGCTGTGGCTCAAGTGGTAGAGCGCTAGCCTTGAGCTGAAAAGCTGAGGGATAGAGCCCAGGCCCAGAGTTCAAGTCCAGAAACCAACTAAGGGAAATGCCAATGAAGCATTTTTCCAAGTGTGGAGAAGATACTCCTGGGAGGAAAACAATGGAGGAGCATCCAGATGCAGTAAGCCACTGCTTGGATGGCAGAAATAATATCAGATCCTAGAGTCATTTGTGCATAGCCCTTCAAAAATTGTTCACTTGTGGGAGGTCATGGGAAGATATTGTGTATGCATGCCTAATGTCCATGACTTATCTACGTTGTAAGGGACAGGAACTCATCAATCATCTGTGATTGTACTAAAAAGCCAAGGTTGTAAAATGTGGAGGATAGTTTAGATCCCAACCCCTGTATGTGCCAAAAGCTCTAATTAGCAGTAACTTTTGAGCTGATACCAGCTACATGAAATTCATCTGCTGAGGAAGTTTGGAAACCTGAGTGTGTTTCTACTGATATCTGTCTGAAGGCCTGCATAGGTAACTGAGGCATTGTTAGGGTCACTAGAGTTCACATTCCTAAGCCATCCAGAAAGATGCTTTTGCAAACCAGAAGGCTGAATAAGCTTCACTTCTGTAGCCAGAGAAAAGATCTGTGAATTTGTTGGAAGCTAAAATGTTGTTCTTAAAGACATCAAGCTGTGGTAAACTCTTTGTAAAATAGGCTAAGGTTATAGGTTCCTGGCTAGGTTCCTGAGTCAGCTTAAAGAAGTTACAGAAAATGAATCTTCACCTATAATCCACTTTTAAGAACAAGGGACCAGAGTCACTTTTTAAGAACTGTGGCAAAATAGGCAGAAGGAAATGGCATGGGAAATAGTAGTACAGGCCTGAGCCCTCTATATCTGCCTAGAAAATCCTAGCCTTATTAAAAGAGCTATCTAGTTTAAAAACTTGCTATCTTGGAAAATTGTCCTGGGATTGTCTAAATGGTCTTAAAAACGAGTGGGATCACATCCTGCCAAACCTATGCAAAGTATCCTTAACCAGTCTGTTAAGGTGTGACAGTCCCTTGGAGCCACTAAGAGACCTTGCTGCTGCTGCTGCACATGCAAATGGGTAAAGCTCAACGACAGACTGCCAGTCACCTGGAGGAATTCTACATCATTATACAGACCACCTTCATAATGGTAAAAATAGACTGAACTCCTGCCTGATTCCAACACCTGAAACTGCTTCCCAGTTGGAAGCTGCTAAAATTAAGATCTTCTGGGACATTCTTTTAATGATATCCAGTAACCCTCTCTACTCACATATTGGATATAAAGGGCATGGATATCACTGTCTTGCCTTGAGCACTTCAGGGTCACAGCCTAGTTTGACTCTGGTATGGTAATAACCTGCTTCCTCCCAGGTATGTGTTAAAGATAAAGGAGAGATATTTTTTTATCAATGGAGGTAGGAGGAGGAATGAAACCCAGCCCTACTCTTAGCTTTAAAAACTTGCAAGCTTCACCATCTCAGTGGTGCTTTGAGGGTTTTCTGAGATAACTGGTTCCACAAGCCAAAGTAATAATGGCAGTTTTAAACTCTAGCCAAAAAGAAGCTCAGGGAATTGTAAAGAAAAGAAGGGTAGTAAAGAAAGTCTTGTGAAAGGAATTTGGTAAAAATTGATATCATCTGGATAAGAAAGGATTTAAAAAGTAAGGATTGTTTTAAAATGTTTGAAAAGAAGACAAATCTCAGCAACTTTTAGAATATATCAAGTGGTATAAGTGTGGTTTAAAATTGGAGCTTACAAGTACAGCTGATATAAAATTAAGTTAGCTGTGATATACAGAGTCATGACTGGTGGAAGAAAATGTAAGGGCCTTTGGTACTGTTAATTTTATTATTCACCTTGTATGCTCAAAAGACAGGTGTCCTTTGTAAAAGAGAGGATCAGCGTAGTCCATCTATTATTCCTGAGATCCGAATACCAAACTGTAAACTTAGAAGACTGTGCCAATGAGGGGACCATTACGTATCTTTGCAAGTGTTGTCTAAAATTGATCTACATTGAATTGATTGTCATTTATATCTTTCTGAAGATTCTAAATGTTTATACTTTCAGCTGACCTTTCACAAATCTCATCCCCGAAACATAAACTTTTAGTTTGTTAAGGCAATCGGATGAACATAAACATATGGCCCCAAACCTTAATTACCTTTATCTACTGTCATTAATGTAGTATACCTGATAGAATTAAGTATATACCCTGAGGCGCAAACACACACACACACACACACACACACACACACACACACTTATCACTCTAACTCAGGTTAGGTTCCTTTCATTCGGTATCAGACAATTCTCTAACAATCAAACTTTCCTGCCCAGACACAAAATACATTCATAATTCCACACATACAAAAACACCAGATCATTCAAAATACTGAGAATATTTAATAGAACCATCCAGTTCCTCAGTCGTCTACTCCCTGATTTCATTCATTCATGACAATTCATATTTTCGTATCATATTTAAAACTATTTGAGTCTCTCTGATTAGAAGACAAAAATATGCTATCATATAATAGAAAATGTAGGTAAAATTACTTGTCCCTATATAGTTTTTAATATACCTTATCAAATACTTCTGTTTATTTCTTACAGTGTGTTTCTGGCATTTTGCCCTAATGTCTAATATTAAATTGTAAAGGACATGCCATATTTCTTAATTCATTATTCCTAAAGGTTATACTAGGAGTTGAATCTGATTTGTTTGCTTATTCTAAATTATACTTACTCAACAACTTGAATTATTGTTTATGTCACTCCTAAACCATCTGAAATATTAAAAAAGCACTGGAAATTCACCTTGGCAGTGATTTATGAATGACAGTAATGGTTGTGTGGAGATAAAGGGCTTGAATTATCTAGAGTGCAGTAAAAATTCCACTGTTATTTAAAGGGTTGATCATTTAAAATAAGCTTTTAAAGTGTGATCTTCTTATTTCACGTAGGAAGTTAAAATTATGCTTTTAATCAAATTCTTACCTGCAAAGCACTAGAATTATTTCCTTTGTACAGTTTATGCCCAGCTGCTACTGTAGTGAAACCCACAAAGAACTGCAGACCCGTGCTAGCTGCTCTAGATTTTGAAATTTTATTCCAGTAGGTCTAGTGATTTGAGCCCAGATTTATGGGATAGTCACATAATCCAAGACTACAAAACACCACAATATACAAAGACCACGTGCAAAATGAGGTTCAATTTGTTTCTTTCTTATTTCATTTTTTCTTATTTTAAGAGCGAGAAGCTGTTTATTTCTCATTATTATTGATGTGACTTAAATAAATCTACCGGATTTTCAAATAAAATAAAGATATAGTAAAAAGACATAGTCACAAAATAAAGCTAAACATTTGAGTGGTGTTTTTTAATTTTAGTCCTGTTCTCCGTTTCCTTCAAATAACATTGAGATGAGCCAAGCATATATGTAAGTTGACATGTATCAAGGACACAGAACTCTGGAAACTTTGAGCTTTGATTTCTATATGAAGTTCACCTAGAAAACAAAATTATCACATGTTTCATGTCTTAAGTCCTCAACTAAAAACAAGTTGTATTATTTGTAATAATAGATTTCATAATTTATGTAATTGATGCATTGCATAAGTATTTGGTTTCTTATTTCCACTGAATTAATATTACACTTATTTTTGCAGTGATTTTTTTTACTGTGAAAATACTGTACAGAGCAGTTACAATTACAGGGGCAAGATAGTGAGTACATTTCTTATCAAGCATTGTAGCCTACTCTTTTGTTTACCCTTCCCATCCCTTCCCATCCTCCCTCCCCCACCCATTCCTGCCTCCCCCCAAGTTGTAAAGTTCATTTTTGAGATGACAACTTGTACTTCTCATTGTTCCGACAGGTCCACCTGTATCAATTACACGACTTGTATTTCCCCTTACCCTCCACAAATTATACCGACATCAAATATAGTGAAAGCAGGGGTTATACTGTGGGGGAGGGACATACAAGGCAACAAAGAAATAATCTTATAATTGCGTTAGAAACAAATGCATGAAAGAAAAAAACATTTAAATTACATATCTTAGGGTTCATTTTCCTAACATCACCTTATCTGGCCTTTTCTGCTTGACTCAAACATATATTAGTTATTGCAAATAAGGGAAATCATGGGAACTATGTTTCTATGGGCTTGGCTTACTTAACTTAATATAATTCACTTAATGTAATTTTTTCCATGTCTTTCCGTTTCCTGACAAATGAGGCAATGTCATTTTTTCTGATGGAGGCATAGAATTCCATTGTGTATATATACCACATTTTCTTGATCCATTCATCTACTGAGGGGAATCTGGCAATGGTAAATAACGCTGCAATAAACATAGTTGTGCTGGTAGCTTTAGTGTGGTCTTATTTGGAAACATTTGGGTAAATGCCCAAAAGTGGGACTGCTGGGTCATAGGGGAGCTATATGTGGAGTCTTTTGGGGAACCTCTATACTGCTTTCCAAAGTAGTTGAACAAGTTTACACTCCCACATTTCTATCTACATCCCCTCCAGCATCTGTTGTTATTAGATTTCGTGATTTTTGCCATTCTAACAGGGGTGAGGTGATATCTCAATGTTGTTTTGATTAACATTTCTTTTATGGCTAGGGAGGTTGAACATTTCTTCATGTGTCTATTGACCATCCTTCTTTCTTCTTCAGAGAAGTTTCCTTTTAAGTCATTAGCCCACTTTTTTATTGGGGAGTTATTTCTTTGTAGATTTGTTGTTGGGGGATTTAATTTTTTGAGTTTCAAGTATAATTTAGATATGAGACCCTTGTCCGTTGTATGGCTAGTGAAGATCTGCCAATCCGTGGGCTTTCTATTGACCTTGCTAGCTATTTCCTTTGCCATGCAGAAGCTCTGCAACTTCGTGCATTCCCATTTGTCCAAATTTCTTTGATGTGTTCTGTTTCCGGGTCTCTATTCAGAAAATTTTGCCCTACGCCAAGGAGATGTAGGGTTTCTCCTATTCCATCCTGTTATGTTTTCAGAGTGTCTGTTTGATCTGAGGTCTTTGATCCATTTGTAGTTGATTCTGGTGCAGGGTGATATATAAGGATCTAGCTTTAGTTTTCTACAAGTAGTTAACCAATTTTGCCAGCACCATTTACTGAAGAGGATGTCTTTCTTCCATTCTATTTTTTAGCTCTCTTATCAAAGATTAGATGGCTATAGGTCTGTAAGTTCATCTCTGGGTTTTCAATTCTATTCCATTGGTCCTGAGGTCTGTTCTTGTGCCAGTACCAAGCTGTTTTGATTATTATGGCTTTATAGTAGACTTTGAAATTTGGTGTTGATATTCCTCCAGCAGTGTTCTTTTCGTTGAGGAGGGTTTTTGCTTTTAGGGGTCTTTTATTGTTCCATATGAATTTTTGGATTGCCTCTTCTATTTCCATGAAGAATGAGTTTGGAATTTTGATAGGTATCGCATTAAATTTCTAGATATCGTTAGGAAATATTGCAATTTTCACGATGTTTATCTTTCCCATCCATGAGCATGGGGGTTTTTCCCATTTTCTAAGTTCTGTTTTGATTTCCTTTTTCAAGTTTTTAAAGATTTCATCATAGAGGTCCTTCAATTCTTTGGTTAAGTTAATTCCTAGGTATTTTATTTTTTGTAGGGCTATTACAAATGGAGTTGCTTTCCTAATTTCAGCCACACTTTTCTCATTGTCGGCATACAGAAAAGCCATTGCTTTTTGAGGGTTAATTTTGTACCCTGCTACTTTGCCAAAATTTTGAATCAGCTTCAGTAATTTGTGAGTGGGGTCTAGGGGATTCTTTAATTACTAGATCATGTCATCTGCAAAGAGGGAGAGTTTTATTTCTTCTTTCCCTATTTGGATCCCCTTTATGTCTGCATCTTGTCTTATTGCTGTAGCTAGGCATTCTAATACTAGATTGAAGAGAAATGGAGAGAGTGGACATCCTTGTCTTCTTCCTGAGTTAAAAGGAAATGGCCTTAGTTTTTCTCCATTAAGTATAATGCTGGCAGTTGGTTTGTCATATACAGCCTTTATTGTATTGAGGAATGTTCCATGGATTCCTAATTTTTCCAAAACCTTCATCATGAAGAGGTGTTGGATCTTGTCGAATGATTTTTATTCATCTATTGAGATAACCATGTGTTTCTTATCCTTGCTCCTGTTGATGTGATGAATAATGTTAATTGATTTCCATATATTGAACCAGTTTTGCATCCCTGAAATGAATCCTGTGTGATCATGGTGTATGATTTTTTGGATGAATTGTTGAAGTCGATTGGCCAAATTTTTGTTGAGAAATCCCATCAATGTTCACCAAAGAAATGGGTCTACACTTCTCTTTCTTTGATGAGTCCCTGCCTGGTTTTGGGATGAGGGTTATGATGGCTTCATAGAATGTGTTCGCTAGTGAACTTTCTCTTTCAATTTCATTGAAGATTTGGAAGAGTATTGGTGTGAGCTTTCCTTTGACGGCCTTGTAGAATTCCGCTGTAAAACCATCTGGTCCTGGACTTTTCTTAGCTGGGAGGTCTCTTATTGCTGTTTCTATTTCAATGCTTGATATGGGCCTGTTAAGATGGTTTAACTCATCTTGGTTTAGTTTTGGCATGTCAATATTTGCTAGGACAAGGTCCACTTCTGCGAAGTTCTAAAACTTATTAGATTAAAGTTTTGAGAAGTATTCCCTTAAAATATTCTGAATCTTGGTTTTTTTCCGTAGTGGTGTATCCATTCTCCTCTTTGAGTTTATTTATTTGGGTGTGTTCTTTTCTTTTTCTGATAAGATTTGCTAAGGGGCTGTCAATTTTGTTAATTTTTTTCAAAGAACCAACTCTGTTTTCTTATTCTTTCTATGGATTTATGGATTGTAATTCATTTAAGTGTGATTTAATTTTAATTATTTCTTTCTGTCTACTGGATTGGGGTTCATCTTGCTGCTCTTTTTCAAGGAGGTTCAGATGTCTCATTAAATAGTTGATTTCAGATCTCTCCAATTTGTTGATGTAGGAACTCAGAGCTATAAACTTGCCTCTGAGTACTGCATTTCCTGTATCCCAGAGGAGCTGGTAGTTTGTGTGTTTATTATTGTTGAACATCATGAACATTTGAATTTCCTTTCTAATCTCTTCCTTGACCCACTCGTGATTCAGCAGTATGTTGTTCAGCATCCATGTATTACCGTACTTTCTTTGGTGGCTTTTGGTGTTGAGTTCTAATTTTCTTCCCTTGTGGTCTGAGAGAATGCAAGGTATAATTCAATATTTCTTAATTTGGACAAGTTTGCTTTGTGGCCTAAAACGTGGTCTAATTTAGGAAATGTTCCATGCGCTACTGAGAAAAACGTGTATTCTGATGCTGCTGGGTGAAATATTCGGTAGATATCTGTTAAATCTTGTTTATCTATGCAGTTGTTTAGACCTGCGGTTTCTCTGTTGAGTTTTTGCCGAGTTGATCTATCTAGTGGGGAAAATAGTGTGTTAAAATCCCCAACAATTAATGTCTTTGGATCTATGTGGGATTTGAGGGAAAGTAGTGTTTCTTTGATAAATTTGGGTGCTCCATTGTTTGCCGAATAGATATTTAGAATTGCAATATCCTCCTGAAGGAGAAATCTCTTAAGTAGTATGTAGCGACCGTCTTTATCTCTTCTCACAAATTTTAATTTGAAGTCTATTTTATCTGACATTAAGATTGCAACTCCCGCCTGTTTATGGGGGCCATTTGCTTGGTAGATTTTGTTCCAGCCTTTATCATTGAAAATGTGTTTGTTTTTATGGGCAAGATGTGACTCCTGAAGGCAGCAGATAGAAGGATCTTGTTTTTTTCTTGTTTTTTAATCCAACTAGACAGTCTATGTCGCTTAATTGGAGAGTTAAGTCTTTAATGTTAAGGGATAGGACTGAGAGGTATTTGGGAGTTCCTGCCATGTTATCCACCTTCTTAGCGGCTGTGAAAACTGGGTTCTTCCTAAGGTTCTTGGATTCTCAGTTTGGGTGCAGTTTCTTGGCCTTTATTGTGTTCTTGTTGGTTTTCTATATGTAGGACGTCTTTAAATATCTTTTGTAGGGCTGGTTTGGTGAAGATGTATTGTTTCAAACTTTCTTTGTTATGGAAGGTTTTTATTTGGCCTTCAGTTATGAAGGAGAGTTTAGCTGGGTACAGTATTCTTGGTTGATAGTTGTTTGTTTTTAAGGCATGGCATACATCATTCCAGGCTCTTCTTGCTTTGATTGTCTCTGCTGAGAAATCTGAGGTGATTCTAATTGGTTTCCCTTTATAGGTGATTAATCTTTTCTCACTGAAAGCTTTAAGGATCTTTTCCTTGGTCTGGGTTGATCCTGTGTGGATTATAATGTGACGGTGGGATGTCCTATTCTGGTCTGGTCTATTTGGGGTTCTAAAAGCTTCTTGTATCTGAATAGGCCTATCTTTTTGTATGTTTGGGAAGTTCTCTGCTAGGATCTTGTTAAACAAATTTCCTAGACCATTAACTTCTGTTTCTAGGTCCTCCTCTACATCCATTATCCTTAGATTAGGCTTTCTGATGGTATCTTCCACGTGTTGCATAGATCTATCATATTTCTTGGATTTGTCTTGGATGGTTGTATGTTCTTTCTCTATACTGTCTATGCTGTCTTCAATCCCCGAGTTTCATTCTTCTGCATGTTCTAACCTGCTGTTGAGACTTTCTCCTTTGTTTTTTATTTCTTTTCTTTCTAGTTGGTCAGCTTTGATGGCTTAAAATTCTTTTCTGAAGCTTTGTTTTAGATTTGTATGAACTTCTTTACTTCCTTCATTTGGTGTTCAGTGTTTATTCCCAAATCACTTAGTTGATTGGTTAGGGTTTCCTTAGACTCCCATTCCTTCTGCTGGTTTCCATTCAGCATTCCCTTTGTGGTCTCCCTGACTTCCTTCAGCTCCTTGTTAATGGATTCCATGAATGCCTTTAGCGATCTTTGTGTATTCTCATCCTGCTCTCTCAATTCCTGTATTACTCTTTGACTAGCTTCTGCCTGTTCGTGCGATTCCTGTCGTTCTCTTTGAGTGTTCTGAGCCTGCTCACGCCATTCCTGCCTTTCTCTTTGCGTATTCTCAAGCTGCTCATGCAAATCCTGTATCAGTTTTTGAGTAGCTTCCTCACGCTTATGATATTACTGCATAAACTTTTGGATTGCCTCCTCTCTCTCCCTATCATGCTCATACAGAGTCCTTTGTATGTTTTCAATCTTTTCATTTATCGTGTTTGCCAGCAGTGTTTGTAGAGCTATTTGGGAACTCTCCTCTGGATTATTCATTATCTTTTCTGTGTCCCCTGATTATCATGAGTGGGAGTTGAGATACCCGGACTTGCCATTTTTCTTGTGTTTTCCCGGCTTACTCTGCCCATTTGGGATGAAAATAACACCAGTTTTGTGCTAGAACACTAACTTAATGCAAGCATCAACCAAAGTCTGTATTTGCACAGTCAGTAGTTGGCAGATAAAATCTAGTTCAACAGACACCTCTATTCAACATCAAACAACTATATATTCATAGGCTACGAACCACAAAGAAGAATGGTAAACCAGTAATTATTAGGTTTAGGAAGAGTTGTGGATAAAAAGTAGGAATAGATTGATGTGGGAGTGTTATCTAAGTCCTAATGTCAAAGCAGGAAATAGGTTGGATAGGATGAAAGTAGAACGAGATAGAAAAGAGAAGAAACAATAAGGGAACAAAAAAAGACCAGAAAAAATAGAAATGTAAAAATTAATAATTTTATACAGAATCGAAAACAAGTTATTCAGACTAGAACATGTATATAATGAGAGAAGGGGAGGGATATAAAGGAGATGTGAAAAACTTAAAAATAAAAATACTTAAAATATTATATACGTATAAAGAGGTAGTACTGCTAATAAGGAATTTAAGTCTAAGAGGTTTTGAATTGAGTAATAAATTTGTGGATTAAATGTGGACACAATGGGGGATATGGTCTAATGATCAACTACGGGTTTATCTGAGGATGTGTAGAACAACCATTAAGTCACATAAAGACCGAAAGAGAAGAACAGGTGAAAAGGATAAGAAAGAAAGAAAAAAGATCAGAAATTCAGTAGAGCTAAACAAAAAACAAAACAAAAACAAAAAAGGAAGAAAAACGCACACACTTATTCCCTAAAATAAAATTCTAAGAGGAAAAAAAATTACTAGAAAACAATTTTTTTTCCAAAAAGGTAAAAATTGAATATTAAAAAAAATTTTTTAGAAAAACAATTTTTTTATAAAAGGTACAACAAAAAAAAGTTATTTGATTTTTTGGGGGGAGGGGTGGGAAAAATCCTGTGTCTCCTTTCTGTCAGTAACTAGCCTCTTCTTGGTGTCTCTGGTCTGCTTGTGTTCCTGTGAGTTGATTGGTTACTTAAGTCAGTTTCTTTGAACAGGCAGAAAAGTGCTCTGTGATCCTCCCAGGTTAGTTCAATGGGAAGAGATGGCTTTTTCCTCGACTTTGGAGATGCTGTGATGAGGCTATGTTCTGGGTAGAGTTGAGGCCTTTCAGCAAACAGTAGCTTTTCCCGGGGCTTGTGTGTGAGAAACTCACAGAGCCCAGCCTGGAGCCACTATCAGGGTTTCTGTTTACTGAATTTCAATTGATTGTAGAGGCTGCTAAAGGGAGGGGAAGCCTCTGGCTCTGATCACCCGGTGAAGAAAGCCAATCCTGGGGCTGGTGCCCGAGCTGGGTGACTTTTCCCTGGGTGTAGCTGAGTCTGGCAGGTCAGGTTAGGCTGATTTATTCCAAGGCCTGCGTTGGAGCTAGCAGCTCTGCTGAGCTTTGTCAGTATCCAATATGGAGGTCTCCAGTACTGGGGGAGGGGGAGAGGGGTGGCCTTCCCTACTCTGCTCCCTGAGAAGGAGTAAGGACATCAGGTTTCTACTTATGCCTAGTCTTGGTTCCTGGGTTGTCCCTGGTCAGCAAACTGCAGGATGAAGATGTCTGCTCCTTGTAGGTTCTTGCTGGTGTTGAGTAGAATCCGCTAGCCTGCTGTGTCTAGCTCCTTTGTCCAGGACTCTCTGTGATTCAGGTATGGCTGCCGCTGCCACTGCCGCTGCCACCACCGCTGCCGCCATCGCGGCAGCTGCTGGCAAGTGCTCAGGGCTGTCTTCTTGCCTGTATTTTCTCTCTCGGGCCTAACTCTCTGTCCTGTGAAGGCACACTTGGTGTGATTCTCTGGCTTAGGACTGTTCACTGGAATTCTAAAACTGCTTTCTATGCGGAAAGCTTGTTTAGCCTCCAGCTTCTCCTTTGCCATCTTCCCGGAACTCCCCTTATTTTACTTTTTTTGCATATGAAAGAATGACAATCTTGAGGATAAAACACACATGTTTTTCATTTTGGTTGCTAAAATGGATCTATTAGGCATTTTGAAATTTTAATTTTAAATCTGAAACTTCAAATTTCACTAGGACTTCAATAGGTTACTTAAAACTTTAATGTTAAAATAAAAAAACAATATTAATTAGAAAGCAAAATTATAAGTTATCACACCTTCATCCTTGAATTGACTATGATAAAAAACAATTATATTTATATACCATGATATACATTACTGAAACAAACTATGACTTATGGAAACAGAAGACTCCTTTTTTGTTTGTGTTTGTTGTTGTTTATATTTTGTGATGGTTCTGTCTTCTTTACCTTATGCATTTTATATTCATTGTATGACTTCAGGAAGATGGTGGGTGTGCCCAGAGCTGTGGGGAACAGGGGGAAAATTGCAGTAGTGTTCATTGAACATTGAAGAAAGTGAACTATTTAACACATGGATGGAGATAGAAGGTAAGGATTGGGAACAAGTGAGGGATTTGAAGACATTTCATAAAAGGAAATACACTCAATCCATCTAAAAATGACCTTAATAATAACAACAGAGTACATTTATTTTAAAAAGGCAAAAAAACTGTTGCTTCTTAGATTACTAGAAGTTTGTTTTATTCACTTGTTTGAGCTGGTTGCGTCTATCTCTGAAAATAGCTACATTGACATTAATTGTGTTAATTTGTGAACCACTAGTAGATAAAAGTCAATTATGATTGTATGTTTTTTTGAGAATCTGATTCATTTATTTCCTTAATCTAATTTATATTATTTCTGTCTATCGTTTTTTGGTTGGCTTATTCCTGTTTTTCAAGGACCTCATTGTGCATCATTAGTGCTGATTCATGATTGTTCTAATTTGTTGATGTACATACTCAAAGCTATAAATTTTCCTCTGAGTATTTTCTGTGCTCTTGTGTCCCAGAAGAGGTAGTATTTTGTGTTTGCACTTCCACTGACTTCCATAAACATTGGAACATCCCTCCATACATCTCTTCAGTGACTCACACATTATTTAGCAATGTGTTATTTAGTCTCTGTGAGTTTCAGTATTTTCTGTGATGCCTTTTGATGTCGAGATCTAATTTGGTCCCATCATGGTCTGACAAGATATAAAGAATAATTTCATTTTTATGTTTGAATTTAGACAGATTTTCCTTGTGATCTAAGATATGATCTATTTTGGAGAATGCTCCGTGGGCTGCTGAGAGGAAGATATATTGTGATGCTGCTAGGTGAAATATTCTGTAGATATCTGTTAGGTATATTTTGTCAATGCAGTTATTTAGCTCTGAAGTTTCTTTGCTAAATTTTTACTTGGATGGCCTGTCCAGGGGTATGAATGATGTGTTCAAGAAACCAACAATGTGTTTGGATGTATGCATATTTTTAGGTTACGTAGTATTTGATGAATTTGGGAATTATAGGATTCAGGGCATTGATATTTATAATTGTTATATCCTCCAATGTAGAGTTGTCTTTATCGATATTTGTTGTCCTCTTTGTCTTTTTTTACTTTCATACCATTGGTAATTTAAATCCTATTTTATCTAATATTAGTATAGCTACTCTGGCCTGTTTATGAGGTCCAATTTTAAATTGTAAAAATGATGTACAGACGGTTTACAATTACATAATTCAGATAATGAGCACATTTCATTTTGAAGTGTCACATATTCCCTCATGTTCTGACAGATTTTACTTTCCAACCTCCCTCCCCTACAAGTTGTATGGTTCATTTTCAATCAAGTATCTGATGAGTAGCACAGCTGCATTTGTTCACCCTTTTTCCTTTCATTTCTGTGTTCCCCCTTGCCTTTTCCAAACTTCCATATAAGACAAAAAGAGCAGACAATTAAAAAAAAACAGCAACAGAAGACAAAAGGAAAAAGCAAAATTAAAAAAAAAATCTCTACGATTTCTTGAGGATCATTTTGATGAACATTATTTTATATGATAATATTCGTATCGCTATTGAGCCTTTGTGAGCCTCTCCCAAGGGCATCCTCCTTTGATATCACTGTATAAATATTTAGAATCACATTTCATTTTTCATTTGAAAGTATAATATTTTATTTTTTACCAGCCAACTGTGTTTATTTGTATAATTATAGGCCCATTCTAATACAACAAATAAGGGAAATCAACTAATCTATATTTCTTTCAGTCTGTCTGTCTACACTTAATAAAAGTTTGTTCCAAGTCTTTCCATTTCCTTACGAAGGGTATAACATCATTCTTTCTGGATCAATAGAATTGCATCAACTGAAGGGTTTCTTCATGGCAGAGGAAAAAGTTAGCAAGATATATAGATATAGATATATAGAAAGAGAACAGAATGGAAGAAAATTTTTACTAGCTAAGCGTCAGACAAGGTTTTTCGTAAACTAAACTAGAGATCAAAATTTAAACCCAACAAAAATAAACCCTCAAATAAACAAGAATACAATTAATATATGGGATAAAGACTTAAAGAAAACTTCCCAGAAGAGAAATAAAGATGACAAATAAACACATGTCTCTCCATAAATGTAATGCAAATCCAAACAGTACTGAGATTCATCTCACCCTTGTTACAATGTCATTATGAAAAAAACGAACAATCACAGATATCGATAGCTATGAGGCCCAAAGGAAACTTTATTACACTGTTGGTGGGAATGTAATCTTCAACCACTTTGGATAACGTTATAGAAGTTGCTCACAATACTGAATAGAGAGCTCCCCAGAATCCAGCAATTCCACTTATGGGCGTTAATCCAAGAGAGCAGAAACAAGGCCACACTGAAGCTGCCTGCACAATCATGTTCATTATTGCATTATTTTCTGTAGCCAACATATGGAATCAGCCAGATGCCTCTCATTGTAAAAAGGGATAAAAAATTTTGTCTGTGTGTATGTATATGTATATATATCCAAAAATTATATATATATATATATATGATTTTATTGATCCCTATTTACAAGTATTTATGTATGTATGAATATATGTAGGAATATAAGTACTTACATATATACATATATAATAGAATTCTATTCATTAGAAAAAATAATATTGCACCATTCTTAAGGAACATGAAAGACAGAAATAATCATATAAGTGGAATAAACTAAACGCAGAGAAACTTAGGTTGCATTATTTTCCTCATTTGTGGTAGACAGAAGGTGCCTATAAATGTAAAAGTCAACACACTGGATGGTATGCAAGGAGGTACAAATGAATTATCTGAAGTGTCAACGTCCACCAAGAGTGAAAATACTATAATTCTCCTTAAAGTCTAAGTCAAAGACCAACAATATAAATACCAGTAAATGTGTACTGCAAGCGAGGACAGTGGGGACAATGTGAGAGAGGTAGGAAATTGAAGGGGAAAAGGATAAAATACAGGCAAAAATCCATTGCATACTTCCATGAATTGAAATATACAAAGCAAGGGGTAATGTGAAATGGAGGTGAAGAAGTTGAAGAGGTAACACAATTCCTGGTGCATTGTACACATAAACTGCTTTGTTCCATGGGAAGTAATTCCATACATAACATAATATTGAGTTACGTAAGGACCAGGGTTGATTGGTAGGGGTGGATGAGAATGTTGAAAGGGGTGACATTGACCAAAATGCACTGTATCCATAAACTGTTTCGGGTGAATGGCAACTCCTTTGTACAAACAATTAAAGATAATAAAAATATTCAAAAATTAATTATGATAATTGAATAGTGAGTTGAACCTCATTTAAATTAAATTAACCTGGAAGTTTGGAGAATAAAATTCAAACAATAAAACATTACAAATCTTCATTTTTAGAATTTTTGAAATTTAAATTAAAGTTCAAATGTTCATGCTATTCAACAAAAATGAGCACAGAAATTACCAGCTCCTCTGGGACACAGCAAAGGCAGTACTCAGAGGCAAGTTTATAGCTCTGAGCTCCTACATCAACAAATTGGAGAGATCTGAAACTAACAATTTAATGACACATCTAAACCTCCTTGAAAAAGAGCAGCAAGATGAACCCCAATCCAGTAGACGGAAAGAAATAATCAAAATTAAATCAGAATTAAATGAATTAGAATCCAAAACAACTATAGAGAATCAACAAAAGAAAGAGTTGGTTCTTTGAAAAACTTACCAAAATTGACAGACGCTTAGCAAATCTTATCAGAAAAAGAAGAGAACACACCCAAATTAATAAACTCAGAGATGAGAATGGAAACATCACCACGGAAACAACCAAGATTCAGAACATTATAAGGGAATACTTCTCAAAACTTTATGCTAATAAGTTTGAGAACTTGACAGAAATGGACCTTTACCTAGCAAATATTGACATGCCAAAACTAAACCAAGATGAGTTAAACTATCTTAGCAGGCCCATATTAAGCACTGGAATAGAAACAGCAATCAGAGACCTCCCAGCTATGAAAAGTCCAGGACCAGATGGTTTACAGCGGAATTTTACAAGGCCTTCAAAGCAGAGCTCTCGCCAATACTCCTCCAACTCTTCAATGAAATTGAAAGAGAAAGCTCACTATGGAACACATTCTATGAAGCCATCATAACCCTCATCCCAAAACCAGGCAGGGACTCATCAAAGAAAGAGAACTGTAGAACAATTTCCTTGATGAATATTGATGCAAAACTTCTCAACAAAATTTTGGCCAATTGACTTCAACAATTCATCCAAAAAATTATACACCACGATCAAACAGGATTCATTTCAGGGATGCAAAGCTGGTTCAATATACACAAATCAATTAATATAATTCATCACGTCAACAGGAGCAAGAATAAGAACCACATGGTTATCTCAATAGATGCAGAAAAAGCATTCGACAAGATCCAACACCCCTTCATGATGAAGGTTTTGGAAAAATTAAGAATCCATGGAACATTCTTCAATACAATAAAGGCTGTATATGACAAACCTACAGCCAGCATTTTACTCAGTGTTGAAAAACTAAAGCCATTTCCTCTTAACTCAGGAACAAGACAAGGATGCCCACTCTCTCCACTTCTCTTCAATCTAGTATTAGAATGCCTAGCTACAGCAATAAGACAAGATGCAGACATATTGGGGATCCAAATAGGGAAAGAAGAAATAAAACTCTCCCTCTTTGCAGATGACATTATCTTGTATTTAAAGAATCCCATAGAATCCACTCCCAAATTACTCAAGCTGATTCAAAATTTTGGCAAAGTAGCAGGTTATAAAATTAACCCCCCAAAATCAATGGTTTCTCTGTATGCCAACAATGAGAAAAGTGTGGCTGAAATTAGGAAAGCAACTCCATTTGTAATAGCCCCACAAAAAATAAAATACCTAGGAATTAACTAAAGACGTGAAGGACCTCTATGATGAAAACTTTAAAATCTTGAAAAAGGAAATCAACACAGAACTAAAAAAATGGCAAAGCCTCCCATGCTCCTGGATTGGAAAGATTAACATCGTGAAAATGGCAATACTTCCCAAGGCTATCTACAAATTCAACGGGATACCTATCAAAATTCCAACCTCATTCTTGAAGGAAATAGAAGAGGCAATCCAAAAATTCATATGGAACAATAAAAACCCCGAAAAGCAAAAACGCTCCTCAACGGAAAGAACACTGCTGGAGGAATATCAATACCAAATTTCAAAAGCTACTATAAAGCCATAGTAATCAAAACAGCTTGGTATTGGCATAAGAACAGACCTCAGGACCAATGGAATAGAATTGAAAACCCAGAAATGAACCTACAGACCTAGAGCCATCTAATCTTCGATAAGGGAGATAAAACAATAGAATGGGAGAAAGACAGTGTCTTCAGTACATGGTGCTGGCAAAATTGGTTAACTACATGTAGAAAACTAAAGCTAGATCCTTATATACCACCCTGCACCGGAATCAACTCCAAATGGATCAAAGACCTTGAACTCAAAGCAAACACTCTGAAAACATTACAGGATGGATTAGGAGAAACCCTAGGTCTCCTTGGCTCAGGCCGAAATTTTTTGAATAGAGACCCGGAAACAGAACAAATCAAAGAAAGTTTGGACAAATGGGACTGCATAAAGTTGCAGAGCTTCTGCAGGGCAAATGACATAGCTAGCAAGATCAATAGAAAGCCCACCGATTGGGAGAAGATCTTTACTAGCCATACAACGGACAAGGGTCTCATATCTAAAATATACTTGGAACTCAAAAAATTAAACCCCCAACAACAAATCCTCAAAGAAACAACTGCCCAATAAATAAGTGGGCGAAAGACTTAAAAAGAAACTTATCTGAAGAAGAAAGAAGGATGGCAAATAGACACATGAAGAAATGTTCAACATCCCTAGCCATAAAAGAAATGCAAATCAAAACAACATTGAGATATGACCTCACCCCAGTTAGAACGGCAAAAATCAAGAACTCTAACAACAACAGATGCTGGAGGGGATGAGGAGAGACAGGAACCTTACTTCATTGTTGGTGGGAATGTAAACTTGTTCAACCACTTTGGAAAGCAGTATAGAGGTTCCTCAAAAGACATCACATAGAACTCCCCTATGACCCAGCAATCCCACTTTTGGGCATTTACCCAAATGTTTACAAACAAGACCACACTAAAGCTACCAGCACAACAATGTTTATTGCAGCATCATTTACCATAGCTAAAATATGGAACCAACCCAGATGCCCCTCAGTAGATGAATGGATCAAGAAAACATGGTATATATACACAATGGAATTGTATGCCTCCATCAGAAAGAATGACATTGCCCCATTTGTTAGGAAATGGAAAAACTTGGAAAAAATTATATTACGTGAAGTAAGCCAGGCCCAAAGAAACATAGGTCCCATGGTTTCCCTTATTTGCAATATTTAGTATATGTATGAGTCAAGGGGAAAAGGTCAGATAATGTGATGTCAGGAAAATGTACCCTTAGATATGTATTTTAATGTTTTTTTTCTTTCATGCATGTGTTTCTAACGCATTTATAAGATTATTTCTTTGTTGCTTTGTATGTCCCTCCCCCACAGTATAACCCCTGCTTTCACTATATTTGGTGTCATTATATCTTGTGGAGGAGATGGAGAAAAACCAGTTGTTTAAGGATACAGATGGACCTGTTGCAACAATGAGAAGTACAAGTTTTCATGTTCAAAACGAGATTTACAACGTTGGTGCAGGGTGCGGGGGCGAGGGGGGATGGAGAAGGATTGGTTTTGGGGGGTGGGGGGAGGCTGGGAAGGGATATTAAGGGTAAACAAAGGAGGAAGATGCAATGCTTGGTAAGAAATGTACGCATTATCTTGCCCATGCAATTGTAACCCCTCTGTACAGTATGTTCACAAATAAAACAAAATTAAATTTAAAAAAACTCTTTTTTTGTCAACCATTGGGCTGTTATAAGAAAATACATCAAAATAAGTGGCTTAAAAACATCCGGATTATATTAGCCATATTCTAGTAGCTTGAACATTGGTTATAAAATGGTTATTCAAAGCATTTTTTGTCTCACGGGTGTCCACTTTCTGGTTCATTATAATCTATTTGCTGGACATTCACATGGAAGAGTAGTTATATTGGGCTTCTTTTGTCAGGATATTTCAGAGTCATCTCTGAAAGGGTGATTCTAATGTCACCAGTCAAGGGAATAGAATTTCAACATGTGTATGTGGAAGGAGACATCGTCCAATACACTTTGCAACTTTTGCTTTAACTCATAGTGTAGTGTATCATTTGGATATTATTTTATAGAAGATAATAACGTAAGGACAAATCTATATCATGTAAATGTTGTGAATGATTCTTCTTACAATGGGAGTAATTATAGTGATGGCAACGTGAAATATGATTGCTTAGTGACTCTTGAATCACATCATAGGCAACCATAGGTAAACATAGTGCAGCTTTTCTAAGGCCATTCTGATATATTTGAGCAATCTCCAATCAGTTAATTGCTTTCAGAAATACAGATCTCCTTTGATTTTTCTAAGTTCCGTTTTGATTTCCTTTTTCAAGTTTTTAAAGTTTTCATCATAGAGGTCCTTCACTTCTTTGGTTAAGTTAATTCCTAGGTATTTTATTTTTTGTGGGGCTATTACAAATGGAGTTGCTTTCCTAATTTCTAGGACTCCCACAGACAGTAAAATCAGAAGATACTAATTTTTCTGATAAAGTACATAATGGTTATAATTTATATAACATAAAAATTGTAATATTAATAGCACTATAAATGATGGTGTTCACATTATATAATATATTGACATTTTTGGGTCACATCCATTTTTAAAATATTTATAATTAAAAGTAGATTGCTTGTATATAGTTATTTGATGGTGTATAGAAAATGAGAAAAATATTTCTTGAATTGCCTCTTCTATTTCCTTGAGGAATGAAGTTGGAATATTGATAGGTATCGCACTGAATTTGTAGATAGCATTGAGAAGTATTGCCATTTTCACAATGTTGATCTTTTCAATCCAGGAGCGTGGGAGTTTTTGCCACTTTCTAAGTTCTCTTTTGATTTCTTTTTTCAGGTTTTTAAAGTTTGATCATAGAAATCCTTCACTTCTTTGGTTAAGTTAATTCTTAATTATTTTATTTTTTGTGGGGCTATTACGAATGGAATTGCTTTCCTAAACTCAGCCACAGTTTTCTCATTGTTGGCATACAGAAAAGCCATTGATTTTTGAGGGTTAATTTTGTACACTGCTACTTTGCCAAAGTTTTGAATCAGCTTAATTATTTTGGGAGTGGAGTCCATGGGATTCTTTAAATACAAGATAATGTCATCTGCAAAGGGAGAGTTTTACCTCTTCATTCCCTATTTGGATCACCGTTATGTTTGATTTTTGTACATATGTACTACAGATGCAAACAAATTCACCTGGTTATTTCTGATCCTTAATTTGTTGATTTCGTGACAATTGCAACCTTGCATTTACTAAAGAACTAACATATAGGAAGTTTATATTGAGCTAGAGAGCAAATTTTATAAATTAAATTGTTTTTGTCCCTTCCTTCCTTCCTTCATTTTTCTTCATTCTTTCCTCCTTTCCTTCCCTTCTTATTTTCTTCCTCCCTCATTCCCTCGCCTACCTCTCTCTCTTCTTTCTTTTTTTCTTTCACTCATTCTTTCTTTCTTTTGTTCTCTCTTTCTTTCGTTCTCTTTCTCTCTTTCATTTTCTTTCTTTCTTTCGTTCATTCTCTCTTTCTTTCTTTCTTTCATTCATTCGTTCTTTCAATCTCTTTCTTCTCTCTCTCTCTTTCTTTCTTTCTTTCTGTTTTAGAAAAATACCAACTGTTGTACTCCAAGGTGTTATGAGTAATTATAAATGTTAACTAGATTAATATTAATTTTAATGACCTATGTTATATGTTAAAACTAATTGTACTAAAAACCACTTCACAAAAGTTTCAGGATATGTAACAAATATTACTTTTCATGGTATTGTTTATTTCTTAAAACTAAAATAAGAATTTGACATAATATTGTGTGTGTCTGTGTGTTGTTCCTGAGATTTGAACTCAAGGCTTAGTTTTTCTTAGTATATTTTCACTCAAGGATAGTGCCCTAACATTTGATCCATAATCCCACTTCTAGTTTCTGTATGTGTGTGTGTGTGTGTGTGTGTGTGTGTGTGTGTGTGTGTGTGTGTGTGTGTGTACGAGCGTGATTAATTGAGATGTGTCTCACAAACTTTCTTTACAAGGCTGGCTTTGAATCCCAGCTTTCTTAGTAGTGAGAATTACAAGCTTGAGACACTCATATTCAGCACAGATATAATATATCTGAGAATAAAATGAATTACTGATTATTTGAATTCTAGAGGTCAATTTAACAAATTAAAATTTAAATATTTATTTAGTTATTTAATCTGAAAATACTGTGGAAAAATACTTCTCATTTTTATGAAAATATATACTCTTGAAGGTGTAAATGACAGAATCTTTGGCCAAATTGAAATCCTCTATTATTAAAAATCGACAAAGTGATCATTAATTGAATATATCATATAAGCTAAAATCAATAGGCTATGTCAAGTTGAGTGAAGCAATTTGTCATTATCTTTAAATATTATCTACTCTAGTTACATGGTATTCTATTATTTTTACCCTAAACTTTTTTTTGACATAAAAATGTAGATTCATACTTTTTTTAGTATTTAGAAATCTTGGATACTGGTCATGTATTTTGAGGTTTGAATTTCAAGTCATTTCAGAGAAACACTGAATTTCATGTATGTCATGTCTACAGTGATTTTTAGAAATTGAATCAATCACAATATGAGATAACTAAAGCAATATATTCCATGACTTATCCAATTATTATTATTCTTATAAACTTGAATATAATTTATTTTTGTATGGCAGGAAATTAATATTAAACCTTCTCTTTATAGAATAATTAAGAAATAAATGATCATAGCAGTATTCATTTTTCCTTCAACTAGAAAGAATAAACCTCACTATAGATGACAAAAAACTTGAATGGAAATGCCATAAATTTATGAAATTTATGAAAAATTCAAGTCATTATGAATTAGATAAAACAGCCATTTTTGAAGGTCACAAAATGACATATCTTGAAGCTTCCTTATTTGTTAAATAAACTGTATTTGCATTCCAAATGTTTCATTCTTCTCTCAGCAATTTTATAACCAAACCACTTCCATGCCAAATAGCTCCTCTGATTAATTGAAGTAAATATTAGGAAAATAAGGTATCACAATTCTAGAGAAATATCTACCCACAACACTAGAAATTAAATCTGAAATCATAAAGGATAGCAATTAATAATTAGCATTCACTATGTTCCCATAAAGAGGTGGTGAACCTTTTCTAGTGAGCACAGTTGTAGAGATTAGGTCACTGAGAACTTGTGATCAAAGAGGATGTTAAGATTAAAGTCCTTTCCTCCTCTTACTTCTTTTTCTTCTCTGTCTCCTCCTTTTCCTTCTCCCTCTCCTTATCCTCCTCCTGCTCTTTCTCTCTCTCCCATTCCTATTCCTCTTCTTCTATACTTCCTGGCTTCCATGAAGAGACATATTCCATCACATGTTCCTGGCATGGGTTACTGTGCCACCACTAACCCAAAGCAATGAGGATAAGAAACATAAACTGAAATGTATAAAATCAAAGCCAAATTAATATTTCATCTTTTTAAGTTGATTTTATGAAGTATTTTGTCATATTATTAGGAGACTGACACAGCATGCTCTCATTTATAATAAGGGATAGGATTAACTGGAAAAACTCTGACCAACATTGTGCTAATAAAATGATTGATTAAATTAATATTATAGTAGGACTAATATACTTTCAAATAGCAGATAAACTTCAACAAGAGGCAAAAAAATCACCTCTGTGGTTTGCTATGAAAAGACAGCAGAATTCAATCTGTTCCTCAAGGAAATTTACCTAAAATTGGCAGTATTGTCAATTTAATAAATGATTTAAGAAGACTGAAGAACAAATTCCAACTGTGTGATATAAAATTTACTTTGTCCTCTGTAAACAACATTTTTATTCTAA